>NW_027428231.1:50775-53275 GCF_043250625.1 Sebastes fasciatus | reverse complement strand
GTAAGCAACACAACACATTTCTGTTTCACAGTCAAACTTTATTTGAGTAGACAGATGACAATATTAATTATTCACAGCATTTGTAATCATCCCACCTGTTAGTTAGTTATGATGACATGGTACAGGAGAAAGTCTTTCAGCTCCGGTAAACTAAGCTCCGGTAAACTAAGCTCCGGTGGTCTGTAGTCATGGTAACACAGAGACAGCTCCTACAGTAACTAATAACCATTACTCTGATTACTTTACTATGTTTATCAGGTGTCTTTTACCAGAAATAATGAACTGACTACTGTTTCACATCTGCTATTTTCCACCCTGATGGTCGCTGTGTTTACACACCGTCACATAGCGGTAGCATGTAGCTAACCCGTTAGCATGTAGCTACATGCTAACACAAACCAGGAGACACCGACCAGGAGACACCGACCAGGAGACACCGACCAGCGATGATTTCTACCTGGAACAAGTTACTAACAGGAACTTTAAAGGGACTATTTGTAACTTTGTACGCGCATAAATGTAGCGGGTCGCCACACATGCGTGTTCGCATATGCACGTTCACGTGCAGATCTAAATCATGTTCATGGAGAGACCTCGGTCTGGTCAGCTAACATTACTGCCAAGCAGCTGGAATATAGAGTGATATTGTGCTTTTAGCTGACGTGTGTCTCCTCACTGTGTTGAGTGATGCTCCTTCATGTCTATGTAGAGCGAGCACAAGCGCCAGCCCGACGCTGACTTTCGTTGATTTCACGGCCACAGGTGTCGCTGTTAAGAAGCATTTCTGAAAGTTACAAATAGTCCCTTTAAAGGTTTTAATATACAAATATTCTTTAGAGGAGAAACAGAAACACAATGTACACAGAGATTCATACAAAACTCTTTATTATGGTGTAGTACTACGTTCAGGTAGTGCTACGTCAGGTACGTTCAGGTAGCACTACGTTCAGGTAGTGCTACGTCAGGTACGTTCAGGTAGTACTATGTTCAGGTAGTGCTACGTTCAGGTAGTACTATGTTCAGGTAGTGCTACGTCAGGTACGTTCAGGTAGTACTATGTTCAGGTAGTGCTACGTTCAGGTAGTACTATGTTCAGGTAGTGCTACGTCAGGTACGTTCAGGTAGTACTATGTTCAGGTAGTGCTACGTTCAGGTACTCCACACTGGGAAAAAAACTCCAAAACTGACTGTACTTTGATTACACACATGTACCTTAGATATGGTACTATATATACACAGTATATATATATATATATACTGTGTATATATATATACTGTGTATATATATATACACAGTATGTCTATGTGCAGTGCATTGTGGGTAGTGTAGTTCATCTGTTAGTGATGGCCTGGAGGCTGCTGCTCCTCTTCATGATGTTGGGGACGAAGAGGAGTCCTGAGGCTCTCTCGATGGTTTCTATGGGAACCAGGAAACGCTCCAGAGGAAGCTGCTCATCGATTGGTTCGTTTGGTAAAACATACGACCGAAGCTCCACCCCCCGACCGTCCAGCTGCTCCAGGATCAGCACCTGAGAGACACAGGACAGGTGAGGACAGGTGAGGACAGCTGAGGACAGGTGAGGACAGGACAGGACAGGACAGGACAGGACAGGACAGGTGAGGACAGGACAGGACAGGTGAGGATAGGACAGGACAGGACAGGTGAGGATAGGACAGGACAGGACAGGACAGGACAGGACAGGACAGGACAGGACAGGACAGGACAGGACAGGACAGCACAGGTGATGACAGGACAGGACAGGACAGGTCGTCTTCATCATCGCCATCATCTTCATCATCATCATCATCATCATCATCATCATCAGGTGGACTCACCTTGAAGAAGTGTGTCGGCACGGCGACGTGGTTTCTTCCTAAAACTTGATAACGAACGTAGAGTTTCCCATCAGCCTCCTGCCTGAATCACACGCGCACACACACACACACACACACACACACACACACACACACACACACACACACACACACACACACACACACACCTGGTGATGTCATCCTGTAGCCCCTCCCACAGCGCACTCAGACACCACAGAAGAAGAAAGGCTGCGGTTACCTGGGCAGGTAGAGCGGTCCGGTGCAGACGTAGACGTTCAGGTAACGTTTGGTCAGAGAGCGACACACTTTCTCCAGATTGTTCCAGGTGTTCTGGTTCAGGTGAGGGTTCTATAATATATAATAATATATAATATATAATAATATATAATTTATAATAATATATAATATAATAATAATATATAATAATATATAATATATAATAATATATAATATATAATAATATATAATATATAATAATATAATAATATATAATATATAATAATATAATAATATATAATCTATAATAATGTATAATAATATAGTAACATAATAATATATAATAATATAATAATATATAATATATAATAATATATAATAATATAATATATAATAATATAATAATATATAATATATAATAATATAATAATACATAATCTATAATAAT
>NW_027428231.1:43275-45775 GCF_043250625.1 Sebastes fasciatus | reverse complement strand
AATGTATTCATGTTTTTTAATGTATTCATGTTTTTAATGTATTAGTGTATTCATGTATTAGTGTATTCATGTGTTCATGTGTTCATGTGTTCATGTATTCATGTGTTCATGTGTTCATGTATTCATGTATTAGTGTATTCATGTGTTCATGTATTAGTGTATTCATGTGTTCATGTGTTCATGTATTCATGTATTAGTGTGTTCATGTATTCATGTGTTCATGTGTTCATGTATTCATGTGTTCATGTGTTCATGTATTCATGTGTTCATGTATTCATGTGTTCATGTATTCATGTATTCATGTGTTCATGTATTCATGTATTCATGTGTTCATGTGTTCATGTATTCATGTATTCATGTATTCATGTGTTCATGTATTAGTGTATTCATGTGTTCATGTATTAGTGTATTCATGTGTTCATGTATTAGTGTATTCATGTGTTCATGTGTTCATGTATTCATGTATTCATGTTTTTTAATGTATTCATGTGTTCATGTATTAGTGTATTCATGTATTAGTGTATTCATGTGTTCATGTGTTCATGTATTAGTGTATTCATGTATTAGTGTATTCATGTGTTCATGTGTTCATGTATTAGTGTATTCATGTATTAGTGTATTCATGTATTCATGTGTTCATGTATTCATGTATTCATGTGTTCATGTATTCATGTATTCATGTATTCATGTGTTCATGTATTAGTGTATTCATGTGTTCATGTATTAGTGTATTCATGTGTTCATGTATTAGTGTATTCATGTGTTCATGTGTTCATGTATTCATGTGTTCATGTTTTTAATGTATTCATGTTTTTAATGTATTAGTGTATTCATGTATTAGTATATTAATGTATTCATGTTTTTTAATGTATTCATGTTTTTAATGTATTCATGTGTTCATGTTTTTAATGTATTCGTGTATTAATGTATTCATGTTTTTAATGTATTCATGTTTTTAATGTATTAGTGTATTCATGTATTAGTGTATTCATGTTTTTTAATGTATTCATGTTTTTAATGTATTCATGTGTTCATGTTTTTAATGTATTCGTGTATTAATGTATTAGTGTATTAATGTATTCATGTTTTTTAATGTATTCATGTTTTTAATGTATTAGTGTATTCATGTATTAGTGTATTCATGTGTTCATGTGTTCATGTATTCATGTGTTCATGTGTTCATGTATTCATGTATTAGTGTATTCATGTGTTCATGTATTAGTGTATTCATGTGTTCATGTGTTCATGTATTCATGTATTAGTGTGTTCATGTATTCATGTGTTCATGTGTTCATGTATTCATGTGTTCATGTGTTCATGTATTCATGTGTTCATGTATTCATGTGTTCATGTATTCATGTATTCATGTGTTCATGTATTCATGTATTCATGTGTTCATGTGTTCATGTATTCATGTATTCATGTATTCATGTGTTCATGTATTAGTGTATTCATGTGTTCATGTATTAGTGTATTCATGTGTTCATGTATTAGTGTATTCATGTGTTCATGTGTTCATGTATTCATGTATTCATGTTTTTTAATGTATTCATGTGTTCATGTATTAGTGTATTCATGTATTAGTGTATTCATGTGTTCATGTGTTCATGTATTAGTGTATTCATGTATTAGTGTATTCATGTGTTCATGTGTTCATGTATTAGTGTATTCATGTATTAGTGTATTCATGTATTCATGTGTTCATGTATTCATGTATTCATGTGTTCATGTATTCATGTATTCATGTATTCATGTGTTCATGTATTAGTGTATTCATGTGTTCATGTATTAGTGTATTCATGTGTTCATGTATTAGTGTATTCATGTGTTCATGTGTTCATGTATTCATGTGTTCATGTGTTCATGTGTTCATGTGTTCATGTGTTCATGTATTCATGTGTTCATGTGTTCATGTATTCATGTATTCATGTGTTCATGTGTTCATGTATTCATGTATTCATGTATTCATGTGTTCATGTATTAGTGTATTCATGTGTTCATGTATTCATGTATTCATGTTTTTTAATGTATTCATGTGTTCATGTATTAGTGTATTCATGTATTAGTGTATTCATGTGTTCATGTGTTCATGTGTTCATGTGTTCATGTGATGAGCAGCTGATTCTGTGTTTATTATAATAGTATGTATCATCAGACCTCCAGCAGCTCTACTCCTCTATATCTATTCATATCTCTGTTGTTCTGACCCGGATCAATAATCCCGGATCAATAATCCCGGATCAGCGTCTCACCGTCAGCTCGGTGGCGGCCTGGACTCCCGGTACCGGGAGCACCGGGAGGGTTCTGAGCAGAGTAGAGTCTCTCTCTTCTCCTCCAGAGGTCCTCATCAGGCTGCTCAGTGAAGCTCCGACCCCCACCCCGACCAGCCAGCTGGCTCCGGTCCGACACCAGGACCGGTACCGGGTCCAGGTCCGGGTCCAGGACCGGGTCCGGGTCCTGATCCAGCTCCAGCTCCAGATCCTCATCGTGCTGCCGGCTG
>NW_027428231.1:0-35000 GCF_043250625.1 Sebastes fasciatus | reverse complement strand
TGATGGTACTCATAGTAAGTACACTGTCAATGTCAAATGCAGTGGTAGTATCACTACTAGTACTTGTTTCTCCAGTAGCAATACTCAATGTGTCAGTGGTAGTAGAAGTACTGGCTGTATTTGTGACAGTAGGAGGACTCGCTGGATCAGAAGTCAACATGTACAAAACAATAGTCGTAGAACTGTCTGTAGTTGTAAGGTCAGTAATGGAAGTAGTACTGTCAGTGTTAGTGTTAGTTGTAGTAATACTGTCAGTAGGGGTGGTATAATCAATTATAGCAGTACTAGTAGTAGTAGTAGTAGTAATATCAGTAGGGTTGGTATATTCAGCTATAGCAGTAGTAGTAGTAGTATCAGTTGGGGCAGTACCATCAGTTACAGTAGAATCAGTCCTGTCAGGAGTTATAATACTGTCAGTAGTAGTACCAGTAGTACCAGTAGTAGTAGTAGTAGTAGTAGTAATATCAGTAGGGGTAGTACCATCATTTACAGTAGCATCAGTCCAGTCAGGAGTTATAATACTGTCAGTAGTAGTACCAGTAGTACCAGTAGTAGTAGTAGTAGTAGCAGTAGTAGCAGTAGTAGCAGTAGTAGTAGTCGTATCAGTTGGGGTGGTATATTCAGTTACAGCAGCAGTAGTAGTAGTAGTAGTAGTATCAGTAGGGTTTGTATATTCAGTTACAGCAGCAGTAGTAGTAGTAGTAGTAGTAGTATCAGTAGGGTTTGTATATTCAGTTACAGCAGCAGTAGTAGTAATAGTAGTAGTAGAAGTATCAGTAGGGTTGGTATATTCAGTTACAGCAGCAGCAGTAGTAGTAGTAGTAGTAGTAGTATCGGTAGGGGTAGTACCATCATTTACAGTAACATCAGTCCTGTCAGGAGTTATAATACTGTCAGTAGTAGTAGCAGCTGCAGTAGTAGTACTATCAGTAGTAGTAGTAGTGGTAGAAGTGTCAGTCACTCCATCTGATGAGGCAGAGGGTCTATCAGATGCTGCTGAGTTAGAGTCACCAGCCGCTGTCAGAGAAGAAGAGTAATGTCTCTTTAGTGGATCTCAGCTTCCTGTTCCTGACAGATACTGATGGAACCCTCTGCAGAACCTCAACCACTGGTTTCACTTTACGATGGGAGGAACCCCAGAACCCCACACAGAACCTCAGGCCGGCAGTACACTACTTATATAGTGGAGCGTTATCTACGCTAACATCTGCTCTTATAAAGTGCTTAGAGGGTGTTACCTATGTTAATACGTGTCCTTAGTGTTTAAGGGGTGTTACCTATATTAATACCTGTCCTTAGTGTTTAGGGGTGTTACCTATGTTAATACCTGCCCTTAGTGTATGGAAGGTGTTACCTATGTTAATACCTGTCCTTAGTGTTTAGGGGTGTTACCTATGTTAATACCTGTCCTTAGTGTTTAGGGGTGTTACCTATGTTAATACCTGCCCTTAGTGTTTAGGGGGTGTTACCTATGTTAACACCTGCCCTTAGTTTTTAGGGGGTGTTACCTATATTAATACCTGCCCTTAGTGTTTGGAAGGTGTTACCTATGTTAATATCTGCCCTTAGTGTTTAAGGGGTGTTACCTATGTTAATACCTGCCCTTAGTGTTTAGAGGGTGTTACCTATGTTAATATCTGCCCTTAGTGTTTAAGGGGTGTTACCTATGTTAATACCTGCCCTTAGTGTTTAAGGGGTGTTACCTATATTAATACCTGTCCTTAGTGTTTAGAGGGTGTTACCTATGTTAATATCTGCCCTTAGTGTTTAAGGGGTGTTACCTATGTTAATACCTGCCCTTAGTGTTTGGAAGGTGTTACCTATGTTAATACCTGCCCTTAGTGTTTAGGGGGTGTTATCTATCTTAACACCTGCCCTTAGTGTTTAGGGGGTGTTACCTATATTAATACCTGCCCTTAGTGTTTGGAAGGTGTTACCTATGTTAATACCTGCCCTTAGTGTTTAGGGGGTGTTACCTATATTAATACCTGCCCTTAGTGTTTGGAAGGTGTTACCTATGTTAATACCTGCCCTTATTGTTTAAGGGGTGTTACCTATGTTAATACCTACCCTTAGTGTTAAGATGGTGTTACCTATGTTAATGCCTGCCCTTAGTGTTTAGGGGGTGTTACCTATATTAATACCTGCCCTTAGTGTTAAGATGGTGTTACCTATGTTAATACCTGCCCTTATATAGTGTTTAATAAATAATCGGCCACTCGCCTCCAATTTACGACCAGGTGTGATTCATCATGCAGCACACCTTGTGAGAGCAGATGTGGATGGTGAAGAATGTTTGGTGCATCTAGAGTTGACTTCTCTTATTTTTTCTCTTAACAGAAAATTATGAGAAAATTTAAGATCAATTTAAGAGGATATCACTGCATGAGGTCCAATCTGCTGCCATAACTTCACCAGTTCAGAACCAGTGAAACCCAACCAGCCAATCAGGTGTCAGCAGGATGTGGAACCACCCGGTTCAGTTTTGCAGAGAGTTCTACTGTTTCTGTAACCAAATCCAAACACTCTGCTGAACTCTCATCACACATCTGGTTGTTGCAGAACGTCAGATGAACTTTTCAAATGAGAGTCTGTGTGTCCATATTTGACCAGAGTTGTTGGATTCCGCCACTGTTACACCTCTCAGAGAGTTCTATCTGATTCTACCTGGCTCTATCTGGTTCTATCTGGTTCTACCTGGTTCTATCTGGGTCTACCTGGTTGTATCTGGTTGTATCTGGTTCTATCGGCTCTAAAAACAGGTGAACAGGTAAACAGGTGGACAAGTAAACAGGTGGACAGGTGAAGAGGTGAAGTGGTGAACAGGTTAACAGGTGGACAGGTGAACAGGTAAACAGGTAAACAGGTGGACAGGTAACCAGGTGAACAGGTGAACAGGTAAACAGGTAAACAGGTAAACAGGTAAACAGGTAAACAGGTGGACAGGTAACCAGGTGAACAGGTAAACAGTTTCACAGGTAAATAGGTTCACAGGTAAACAGGTTTAGGTAAACAAGTTAAAAGGTGAACAGGTGAACAGGTGAACAGGTGAAAAGGTAAACAGGTGAACAGGTGAAAAGGTAAACAGGTGGACAGGTAAACAGGTTGACAGTTGGACAGGTAAACAGGTAAACAGGTGAACAGGTGGACAGGTAAACAGGTGAACAGGTTAACAGGTGAACAGGTGAACAGGTTGAGAGGTGGACAGGTGCAAAGGTTGACAGGTTGACAGGTTGACAGGTGGACAGGTGGACAGGTGGACAGGTGAACAAATGAACAGATGAACAGGAGGACAGGTAAACAGGTTAACAGGTGAACAGGTTGAGAGGTGGACAGGTGCAAAGGTTGACAGGTTAACAGGTGAACAGGTGGACAGGTGAACAGGTGAACAGATGAACAGATGAATAGGTGAACAGGTGAACAGTACTCACTGGCTGCTGTTTCTGCTGCTTCACCTGAAAAAGACACAATATGTTACTGAGGGATTCACATCAACTGAACTCTGTGTGAATGTCGGCAGTATGGTGTGTTCAGGTACGTACAGGTGTTGGCAGTGTGGTGTGTTCAGGTACGTACAGGTGTTGGCAGTGTGGTGTGTTCAGGTAAGTCAGGTGTTGGCAGTGTGGTGTGTTCAGGTACGTACAGGTGTTGGCAGTGCCTTTGGGCAGGGGCAGGTATGATCCTGGTCTCCAGCTGCGGGATTTGAACCCTTGGCTGCAGCGCTGACAGTCCTGTCCACTGGTGTTGTGGTCACAGTCACACTGCAGTGTCGCGTCTCGTAACACACACTGAGAGGCGTGCAGGTTACACTTACACCTGCAGGAAACACAGGTTTACCTTCAGGACGCCGGGTGACCCAGAGGGTCACCCGGCGTCTTGTTGGCTGGTTGGTAGCCGGTGTAGCGTGTAGCTGTTAGTCGGTATAGATACCTGGCAGGTACGTCGATGTTAGAGATGGCGTAGAAGTACTTCAGCAGGTTGTCTCTCTGGACGTAGGTCCCTCCCAGCGCCGGGCGGAGGAGTCTCAGTCGGAGGTTGGTGAAGGTGAAGAAGTCTCTCAGACCTTTCATCGTCTCCATCCGGGTGTACAGGGCGTCCATGTTTATCAACTTCGGACCCGCAAACACCCCGAACCGAGCGCGCACCTCAAACACCATGATCTTCTCCTCCTATTGGTTGAACACCGGCAGTCAGTTAAATGCTCTTCAGCTATTGGTCAATCAATCGATCAACCTGTCTGTGAAGTTCCTCAGAAAGTCAGGTATATATATGGATCTATACCAGTTACCCACCTTGGCGCCGACCCAGCGGGAGTACTGCTCGGTACAGATAACCCGGGTTAAGTTACTCGGTGCTAAATCTGACACCCGTTTAGGAGACATACCGAACGCCTCCAGACAGTCATCAGCGTAGTACTGATAAGGCTGCCATGTCACACCTGAAACACAAACACTGATTAATACCAGTTATTAACCCTCTATCACCAGTTATTACCCCTCTATAACCAGTTATTACCCCTCTATTACCAGTTATTAACCCTCTATTACCAGTTATAACTCCTCTATCACCAGTTATTACCCCTCTATTACCAGTTATTAACCCTCTATTACCAGTTATAACTCCTCTATCACCAGTTATCACCCCTCTATTACCAGTTATAACATCTCTCCGCCCTCAGCGCCTCACCGACCAATCACCTTTGTCCATAGATTTCTCCAGCACCATGCTGGTTGGTCGACCGTACTCGAAGGTGACGATGATGTCATCGACCACCTCCAGACTCTTGTTCCAAGACAGAGTGATGTTGGCCAATAGGGGCTCAGGATACCTGGACCATGTGACCGTCTGCCAGTAGGTGATGAGCCCCCCCCTCTCCCTGTCTCCCATCAGCTGGGGGGGGTGAGACAGGTCGGGGCTAGAAGCATCACACTCATCGCTGCACAGGTACGGGTTCTCCTGCAGAACAACAAGCAGCACCCAGAGGTCACTTCACTGTGATGTCAGAGGTCTCAGTCTCAGTTTTCCATTGGTCGGGTCTGTGAGCGACTACGTCAGTCTTTATCTTTATTTCACCACCAGATGGCGTCAAAGTGAAGAAAACGTCATCAGGTTCATTCTGTGAGATCTCTGGACCACGACGGGACCAAATATGAGACTACGGTGACCTTCAGAACCAGCTGAGGTCTACACCGGGACGGGGACGGTGTGTCACAGAGAGCTTCAGGTCGACTACAGTCTGTCTCATTTCACTCCACAGCGCTCAGATACACTGTAGAGTAATATCGTTAGAGTAATATCATTAGAGTAATATCATTAGAGTAATATCGTTAGAGTAATATCATGAGAGTAATATCATGAGAGTAATATCATGAGAGTAACATCATGAGTAATATCATTAGAGTAATATCATGAGAGTAACATCATGAGTAATATCATGAGAGTAATATCATGAGAGTAACATCATGAGTAATATCATTAGAGTAATATCATGAGAGTAACATCATGAGTAATATCATGAGAGTAATATCATGAGAGTAATATCATTAGAGTAATATCATGAGAGTAATATCATGAGAGTAATATCATTAGAGTAATATCATGAGAGTAATATCATTAGAGTAATATCATGAGAGTAATATCATTAGAGTAATATCATTAGAGTAATATCATTAGAGTAATATCATGAGAGTAATATCATTAGAGTAATATCATGAGAGTAATATCATTAGAGTAATATCATTAGAGTAATATCATTAGAGTAATATCATGAGAGTAATATCATTAGAGTAATATCATGAGAGTAATATCATTAGAGTAATATCATTAGAGTAATATCATGAGAGTAATATCATTAGAGTAATATCATGAGAGTAATATCATTAGAGTAATATCATTAGAGTAATATCATTAGAGTAATATCATGAGAGTAATATCATTAGAGTAATATCATGAGAGTAATATCATGAGAGTAATATCATTAGAGTAATATCATGAGAGTAATATCATGAGAGTAATATCATGAGAGTAATATCATGAGAGTAACATCATGAGTAATATCATTAGAGTAATATCATGAGAGTAATATCATGAGTAATATCATGAGTAATATCATGAGAGTAATATCATGAGAGTAACATCATGAGTAATATCATGAGAGTAACATCATGAGTAATATCATGAGAGTAATATCATTAGAGTAATATCATGAGTAATATCATGAGAGTAATATCATGAGAGTAACATCATGAGTAATATCATGAGAGTAATATCATGAGACTAATATCATGAGTAATATCATGAGAGTAATATCATGAGAGTAACATCATGAGTAATATCATTAGAGTAATATCATTAGAGTAATATCATTAGAGTAATATCATGAGAGTAATATCATGAGTAATATCATGAGAGTAATATCATGAGAGTAACATCATGAGTAATATCATTAGAGTAATATCATGAGAGTAATATCATGAGAGTAATATCATGAGTAATATCATGAGAGTAATATCATTAGAGTAATATCATGAGAGTAATATCATGAGTAATATCATTAGAGTAATATCATTAGAGTAATATCATGAGAGTAATATCATGAGTAATATCATTAGAGTAATATCATGAGTAATATCATGAGAGTAATATCATTAGAGTAATATCATGAGAGTAATATCATGAGTAATATCATTAGAGTAATATCATTAGAGTAATATCATGAGAGTAACATCATGAGTAATATCATGAGAGTAATATCATGAGTAATATCATTAGAGTAATATCATTAGAGTAATATCATGAGAGTAATATCATGAGTAATATCATTAGAGTAATATCATGAGAGTAATATCATGAGTAATATCATTAGAGTAATATCATGAGAGTAATATCATGAGTAATATCATGAGAGTAATATCATGAGTAATATCATGAGAGTAACATCATGAGTAATATCATTAGAGTAATATCATGAGAGTAATATCATGAGTAATATCATTAGAGTAATATCATGAGTAATATCATTAGAGTAATATCATGAGAGTAATATCATGAGTAATATCATTAGAGTAATATCATGAGAGTAATATCATGAGAGTAATATCATGAGTAATATCATTAGAGTAATATCATGAGAGTAATATCATGAGTAATATCATGAGAGTAATATCATGAGTAATATCATGAGAGTAATATCATTAGAGTAATATCATGAGAGTAATATCATGAGTAATATCATTAGAGTAATATCATTAGAGTAATATCATGAGAGTAATATCATGAGTAATATCATTAGAGTAATATCATGAGTAATATCATGAGAGTAATATCATTAGAGTAATATCATGAGAGTAATATCATGAGTAATATCATTAGAGTAATATCATTAGAGTAATATCATGAGAGTAACATCATGAGTAATATCATGAGAGTAATATCATGAGTAATATCATTAGAGTAATATCATTAGAGTAATATCATGAGAGTAATATCATGAGTAATATCATTAGAGTAATATCATGAGAGTAATATCATGAGTAATATCATTAGAGTAATATCATGAGAGTAATATCATGAGTAATATCATGAGAGTAATATCATGAGTAATATCATGAGAGTAACATCATGAGTAATATCATTAGAGTAATATCATGAGAGTAATATCATGAGTAATATCATTAGAGTAATATCATGAGTAATATCATTAGAGTAATATCATGAGAGTAATATCATGAGTAATATCATTAGAGTAATATCATGAGAGTAATATCATGAGAGTAATATCATGAGTAATATCATTAGAGTAATATCATGAGAGTAATATCATGAGTAATATCATTAGAGTAATATCATGAGAGTAATATCATGAGTAATATCATTAGAGTAATATCATGAGAGTAATATCATGAGTAATATCATTAGAGTAATATCATGAGTAATATCATGAGAGTAATATCATGAGTAATATCATGAGAGTAACATCATGAGTAATATCATTAGAGTAATATCATGAGAGTAATATCATGAGAGTAATATCATGAGTAATATCATGAGAGTAATATCATGAGAGTAATATCATGAGTAATATCATGAGAGTAATATCATTAGAGTAATATCATTAGAGTAATATCATGAGAGTAATATCATGAGAGTAATATCATGAGTAATATCATGAGAGTAATATCATGAGAGTAATATCATGAGAGTAATATCATGAGTAATATCATGAGAGTAATATCATGAGAGTAATATCATGAGTAATATCATTAGAGTAATATCATTAGAGTAATATCATGAGTAATATCATTAGAGTAATATCATGAGTAATATCATGAGTAATATCATTAGAGTAATATCATGAGAGTAATATCATGAGAGTAATATCATGAGAGTAATATCATGAGAGTAATATCATGAGTAATATCATGAGAGTAATATCATGAGAGTAATATCATGAGAGTAATATCATGAGTAATATCATTAGAGTAATATCATTAGAGTAATATCATGAGTAATATCATGAGAGTAATATCATGAGTAATATCGTTAGAGTAATATCATGAGTAATATCGTTAGAGTAATATCATGAGTAATATCATGAGTAATATCATGAGTAATATCATGAGTGTAATATCATGAGAGTAATATCATGAGTAATATCATGAGAGTAATATCATGAGTAATATCATGAGAGTAATATCATTAGAGTAATATCATGAGTAATATCATGAGTAATATCATGAGAGTAATATCATGAGTAATATCATGAGTAATATCATTAGAGTAATATCATGAGAGTAATATCATGAGAGTAATATCATGAGAGTAATATCATTAGAGTAATATCATTAGAGTAATATCATGAGAGTAATATCATTAGAGTAATATCATGAGAGTAATATCGTGAGAGTAATATCATGAGTAATATCATGAGTAATATCATTAGAGTAATATCATGAGAGTAATATCATGAGTAATATCATTAGAGTAATATCATGAGTAATATCATTAGAGTAATATCATGAGAGTAATATCATGAGTAATATCATTAGAGTAATATCATTAGAGTAATATCATGAGAGTAATATCATGAGTAATATCATGAGAGTAATATCATGAGAGTAATATCATGATTAATATCATGAGAGTAATATCGTTAGAGTAATATCATGAGTAATATCATTAGAGTAATATCATGAGTAATATCATGAGAGTAATATCATGAGAGTAATATCATGAGAGTAATATCGTTAGAGTAATATCATGAGTAATATCATTAGAGTAATATCATGAGTAATATCATGAGAGTAATATCATGAGTAATATCATGAGAGTAATATCATGAGAGTAATATCATGAGAGTAATATCATTAGAGTAATATCATGAGAGTAATATCATGAGAGTAATATCATTAGAGTAATATCATGAGTAATATCATGAGTAATATCATTAGAGTAATATCATGAGTAATATCATGAGAGTAATATCATGAGTAATATCATGAGTAATATCATGAGAGTAATATCATGAGTAATATCATGAGTAATATCGTGAGAGTAATATCATGAGTAATATCATGAGAGTAATATCATGAGTAATATCATGAGTAATATCATTAGAGTAATATCATGAGAGTAATATCATGAGTAATATCATGAGTAATATCATGAGTAATATCATGAGTAATATCATTAGAGTAATATCATGAGAGTAATATCATGAGTAATATCGTTAGAGTAATATCATGAGTAATATCATGAGTAATATCATGAGAGTAATATCGTTAGAGTAATATCATGAGTAATATCATGAGTAATATCATGAGAGTAATATCATGAGAGTAATATGAGTAATATCGTTAGAGTAATATCATGAGTAATATCGTTAGAGTAATATCATGAGAGTAATATCGTTAGAGTAATATCATTAGAGTAATATCATGAGTAATATCATGAGAGTAATATCATGAGTAATATCATGAGTAATATCGTTAGAGTAATATCATGAGTAATATCATGAGTAATATCATGAGTAATATCATGAGTAATATCATGAGTAATATCATGAGTAATATCATGAGTAATATCGTTAGAGTAATATCATGAGTAATATCGTTAGAGTAATATCATGAGTAATATCATGAGTAATATCATGAGTAATATCATGAGTAATATCGTTAGAGTAATATCATGAGTAATATCATGAGTAATATCATGAGTAATATCATGAGTAATATCGTTAGAGTAATATCATGAGTAATATCGTTAGAGTAATATCATGAGAGTTATATCATGAGTAATATCATTAGAGTAATATCATTAGAGTAATATCATGAGTAATATCATGAGAGTAATATCATGAGAGTAATATCATTAGAGTAATATCATGAGAGTAATATCATGAGAGTAATATAATGAGAGTAATATCATGAGTAATATCATGAGAGTAATATCATGAGTAATATCATGAGAGTAATATCATGAGTAAAATCATGAGAGTAATATCATGAGAGTAATATCATGAGAGTAATATCATGAGAGTAATATCATGAGTAATATCATGAGAGTAATATCATGAGAGTAATATCATTAGAGTAATATCATGAGACTAATATCATGAGAGTAATATCATGAGTAATATCATGAGAGTAATATCATGAGAGTAATATCATTAGAGTAATATCATGAGAGTAATATCATGAGAGTAATATCATGAGTAATATCATGAGAGTAATATCATGAGAGTAATATCATGAGAGTAATATCATGAGTAATATCATTAGAGTAATATCATTAGAGTAATATCATGAGTAATATCATGAGAGTAATATCATGAGTAATATCATGAGTAATATCGTTAGAGTAATATCATGAGTAATATCATGAGTAATATCATTAGAGTAATATCATGAGTAATATCATTAGAGTAATATCATGAGTAATATCATGAGTAATATCATTAGAGTAATATCATGAGAGTAATATCATGAGAGTAATATCATGAGTAATATCATGAGAGTAATATCATGAGAGTAATATCATGAGAGTAATATCATGAGTAATATCATTAGAGTAATATCATTAGAGTAATATCATGAGTAATATCATGAGAGTAATATCATGAGTAATATCATGAGTAATATCGTTAGAGTAATATCATGAGTAATATCGTTAGAGTAATATCATGAGTAATATCATGAGTAATATCATGAGTGTAATATCATGAGAGTAATATCATGAGTAATATCATGAGAGTAATATCATGAGTAATATCATGAGAGTAATATCATTAGAGTAATATCATGAGTAATATCATGAGTAATATCATGAGAGTAATATCATGAGTAATATCATGAGTAATATCATTAGAGTAATATCATGAGAGTAATATCATGAGAGTAATATCATGAGAGTAATATCATGAGTAATATCATGAGAGTAATATCATGAGAGTAATATCATGAGAGTAATATCATGAGAGTAATATCATGAGTAATATCATGAGAGTAATATCATGAGAGTAATATCATGAGAGTAATATCATGAGTAATATCATGAGTAATATCATGAGAGTAATATCATGAGAGTAATATCATGAGAGTAATATCATGAGTAATATCATGAGAGTAATATCATGAGAGTAATATCATGAGAGTAATATCATGAGTAATATCATGAGTAATATCATGAGAGTAATATCATGAGTAATATCATGAGTAATATCATGAGAGTAATATCATGAGAGTAATATCATGAGAGTAATATCATGAGTAATATCATGAGAGTAATATCATGAGAGTAATATCATGAGAGTAATATCATGAGTAATATCATGAGAGTAATATCATGAGAGTAATATCATGAGAGTAATATCATGAGTAATATCATGAGAGTAATATCATGAGTAATATCATGAGAGTAATATCATGAGAGTAATATCATGAGAGTAATATCATGAGAGTAATATCATGAGTAATATCATGAGAGTAATATCATTAGAGTAATATCATGAGTAATATCATGAGTAATATCATGAGAGTAATATCATGAGTAATATCATGAGTAATATCATGAGTAATATCATGAGAGTAATATCATGAGTAATATCATGAGTAATATCGTGAGAGTAATATCATGAGTAATATCATGAGTAATATCATGAGTAATATCATTAGAGTAATATCATGAGAGTAATATCATGAGTAATATCATGAGTAATATCATGAGAGTAATATCATGAGAGTAATATCATTAGAGTAATATCATGAGTAATATCATGAGAGTAATATCATGAGTAATATCATGAGAGTAATATCATGAGTAATATCATGAGTAATATCATGAGAGTAATATCATGAGTAATATCATGAGTAATATCATTAGAGTAATATCATGAGAGTAATATCATGAGTAATATCATGAGAGTAATATCATGAGAGTAATATCATGAGAGTAATATCATGAGTAATATCATGAGAGTAATATCATGAGTAATATCATGAGAGTAATATCATGAGTAATATCATGAGTAATATCGTGAGAGTAATATCATGAGTAATATCATGAGTAATATCATTAGAGTAATATCATGAGAGTAATATCATGAGTAATATCGTGAGAGTAATATCATGAGTAATATCATGAGTAATATCATTAGAGTAATATCATGAGAGTAATATCATGAGTAATATCATGAGAGTAATATCATGAGAGTAATATCATGAGAGTAATATCATGAGAGTAATATCATGAGTAATATCGTGAGAGTAATATCATGAGTAATATCATGAGTAATATCATTAGAGTAATATCATGAGAGTAATATCATGAGTAATATCATGAGAGTAATATCGTTAGAGTAATATCATGAGTAATATCATTAGAGTAATATCATGAGTAATATCATGAGAGTAATATCATGAGAGTAATATCATTAGAGTAATATCATGAGTAATATCATGAGAGTAATATCATGAGTAATATCATGAGAGTAATATCATGAGAGTAATATCATGAGTAATATCATGAGAGTAATATCATGAGAGTAATATCATGAGAGTAATATCATGAGAGTAATATCATGAGTAATATCATGAGAGTAATATCATGAGTAATATCATGAGAGTAATATCATGAGAGTAATATCATTAGAGTAATATGAGTAATATCATGAGTAATATCATTAGAGTAATATCATGAGTAATATCATTAGAGTAATATCATGAGAGTAATATCATGAGAGTAATATCATGAGTAATATCATGAGAGTAATATCATGAGTAATATCGTTAGAGTAATATCATGAGTAATATCGTGAGAGTAATATCATGAGTAATATCATGAGAGTAATATCATGAGTAATATCATGAGTAATATCATTAGAGTAATATCATGAGAGTAATATCATGAGTAATATCATTAGAGTAATATCATGAGTAATATCATGAGTAATATCATTAGAGTAATATCATGAGAGTAATATCATGAGTAATATCATGAGAGTAATATCATGAGAGTAATATCATGAGAGTAATATCATGAGTAATATCATGAGAGTAATATCATGAGTAATATCATGAGAGTAATATCATGAGAGTAATATCATGAGAGTAATATCATGAGTAATATCATGAGAGTAATATCATGAGAGTAATATCATGAGAGTAATATCATGAGTAATATCATGAGAGTAATATCATGAGAGTAATATCATGAGAGTAATATCATGAGTAATATCATGAGAGTAATATCATGAGAGTAATATCATGAGAGTAATATCATGAGTAATATCATGAGAGTAATATCATGAGAGTAATATCATGAGAGTAATATCATGAGTAATATCATGAAAGTAATATCATGAGAGTAATATCATGAGAGTAATATCATGAGAGTAATATCATGAGTAATATCATGAGAGTAATATCATGAGTAATATCATGAGTAATATCATGAGTAATATCATGAGTAATATCATGAGAGTAATATCATGAGTAATATCGTTAGAGTAATATCATGAGTAATATCATGAGTAATATCATGAGTAATATCATGAGTAATATCATGAGAGTAATATCATGAGTAATATCATGAGTAATATCATGAGAGTAATATCATGAGAGTAATATCATGAGAGTAATATCATGAGTAATATCATGAGAGTAATATCATGAGTAATATCATGAGAGTAATATCATGAGTAATATCATGAGAGTAATATCATGAGTAATATCATGAGTAATATCATGAGAGTAATATCATGAGTAATATCATGAGTAATATCGTGAGAGTAATATCATGAGTAATATCATGAGTAATATCATTAGAGTAATATCATGAGAGTAATATCATGAGTAATATCATGAGAGTAATATCATGAGAGTAATATCATGAGAGTAATATCATGAGTAATATCATGAGAGTAATATCATGAGTAATATCATGAGAGTAATATCATGAGTAATATCATGAGTAATATCGTGAGAGTAATATCATGAGTAATATCATGAGTAATATCATTAGAGTAATATCATGAGAGTAATATCATGAGTAATATCGTGAGAGTAATATCATGAGTAATATCATGAGTAATATCATTAGAGTAATATCATGAGAGTAATATCATGAGTAATATCATGAGAGTAATATCATGAGAGTAATATCATGAGAGTAATATCATGAGTAATATCATGAGAGTAATATCATGAGTAATATCATTAGAGTAATATCATGAGACTAATATCATGAGTAATATCATGAGAGTAATATCATGAGAGTAACATCATGAGTAATATCATTAGAGTAATATCATTAGAGTAATATCATTAGAGTAATATCATGAGAGTAATATCATGAGTAATATCATGAGAGTAATATCATGAGAGTAATATCATGAGAGTAATATCATGAGTAATATCGTGAGAGTAATATCATGAGTAATATCATGAGTAATATCATTAGAGTAATATCATGAGAGTAATATCATGAGTAATATCATGAGAGTAATATCGTTAGAGTAATATCATGAGTAATATCATTAGAGTAATATCATGAGTAATATCATGAGAGTAATATCATGAGAGTAATATCATTAGAGTAATATCATGAGTAATATCATGAGAGTAATATCATGAGTAATATCATGAGAGTAATATCATGAGAGTAATATCATGAGTAATATCATGAGAGTAATATCATGAGAGTAATATCATGAGAGTAATATCATGAGTAATATCATGAGAGTAATATCATGAGTAATATCATGAGAGTAATATCATGAGAGTAATATCATTAGAGTAATATGAGTAATATCATGAGTAATATCATTAGAGTAATATCATGAGTAATATCATTAGAGTAATATCATGAGAGTAATATCATGAGAGTAATATCATGAGTAATATCATGAGAGTAATATCATGAGTAATATCGTTAGAGTAATATCATGAGTAATATCGTGAGAGTAATATCATGAGTAATATCATGAGTAATATCATTAGAGTAATATCATGAGAGTAATATCATGAGTAATATCATTAGAGTAATATCATGAGTAATATCATGAGTAATATCATTAGAGTAATATCATGAGAGTAATATCATGAGTAATATCATGAGAGTAATATCATGAGAGTAATATCATGAGAGTAATATCATGAGTAATATCATGAGAGTAATATCATGAGTAATATCATGAGAGTAATATCATGAGAGTAATATCATGAGAGTAATATCATGAGTAATATCATGAGAGTAATATCATGAGAGTAATATCATGAGAGTAATATCATGAGTAATATCATGAGAGTAATATCATGAGAGTAATATCATGAGAGTAATATCATGAGTAATATCATGAGAGTAATATCATGAGAGTAATATCATGAGAGTAATATCATTAGTAATATCATGAGAGTAATATCATGAGAGTAATATCATGAGAGTAATATCATGAGAGTAATATCATGAGTAATATCATGAAAGTAATATCATGAGAGTAATATCATGAGAGTAATATCATGAGAGTAATATCATGAGTAATATCATGAGAGTAATATCATGAGTAATATCATGAGTAATATCATGAGTAATATCATGAGTAATATCATGAGAGTAATATCATGAGTAATATCGTTAGAGTAATATCATGAGTAATATCATGAGTAATATCATGAGTAATATCATTAGAGTAATATCATGAGAGTAATATCATGAGTAATATCATGAGTAATATCATGAGAGTAATATCATGAGAGTAATATCATGAGAGTAATATCATGAGTAATATCATGAGAGTAATATCATGAGTAATATCATGAGAGTAATATCATGAGTAATATCATGAGTAATATCATGAGAGTAATATCATGAGTAATATCATGAGTAATATCGTGAGTAATATCATTAGAGTAATATCATGAGAGTAATATCATGAGTAATATCATGAGTAATATCATTAGAGTAATATCATGAGAGTAATATCATGAGTAATATCATTAGAGTAATATCATGAGTAATATCATGACAGTAATATCATGAGAGTAATATCATTAGAGTAATATCATGAGTAATATCATGAGAGTAATATCATGAGTAATATCATGAGAGTAATATCATGAGAGTAATATCATGAGAGTAATATCATGAGTAATATCATGAGTAATATCATGAGAGTAATATCATGAGAGTAATATCATGAGAGTAATATCATTAGAGTAATATCATGAGTAATATCATGAGAGTAATATCATGAGTAATATCATGAGAGTAATATCATGAGAGTAATATCATGAGAGTAATATCATGAGTAATATCATGAGAGTAATATCATGAGAGTAATATCATGAGAGTAATATCATGAGAGTAATATCATGAGTAATATCATGAGAGTAATATCATGAGTAATATCATGAGAGTAATATCATGAGAGTAATATCATGAGAGTAATATCATGAGAGTAATATCATTAGAGTAATATCATGAGTAATATCATGAGTAATATCATTAGAGTAATATCATGAGTAATATCATTAGAGTAATATCATTAGAGTAATATCATGAGTAATATCATGAGAGTAATATCATGAGTAATATCATGAGTAATATCATGAGAGTAATATCATGAGAGTAATATCATGAGTAATATCATGAGAGTAATATCATGAGTAATATCGTTAGAGTAATATCATGAGTAATATCGTGAGAGTAATATCATGAGTAATATAATGAGAGTAATATCATGAGTAATATCATGAGTAATATCATTAGAGTAATATCATGAGAGTAATATCATGAGTAATATCATTAGAGTAATATCATGAATAATATCATGAGTAATATCATGAGAGTAATATCATGAGAGTAATATCATGAGAGTAATATCATGAGAGTAATATCATGAGTAATATCATGAGAGTAATATCATGAGTAATATCATGAGAGTAATATCATGAGAGTAATATCATGAGAGTAATATCATGAGAGTAATATCATGAGAGTAATGTCATGAGTAATATCATGAGAGTAATATCATGAGTAATATCATGAGAGTAATATCATGAGAGTAATATCATGAGAGTAATATCATGAGAGTAATATCATGAGTAATATCATGAGAGTAATATCATGAGAGTAATATCATGAGTAATATCATGAGTAATATCATGAGAGTAATATCATGAGAGTAATATCATTAGAGTAATATCATGAGTAATATCATTAGAGTAATATCATGAGTAATATCATTAGAGTAATATCATTAGAGTAATATCATGAGTAATATCATGAGAGTAATATCATGAGTAATATCATGAGTAATATCATGAGAGTAATATCATGAGAGTAATATCATGAGTAATATCATGAGAGTAATATCATGAGTAATATCGTTAGAGTAATATCATGAGTAATATCGTGAGAGTAATATCATGAGTAATATCATGAGAGTAATATCATGAGTAATATCATGAGTAATATCATTAGAGTAATATCATGAGAGTAATATCATGAGTAATATCATTAGAGTAATATCATGAATAATATCATGAGTAATATCATGAGTAATATCATGAGAGTAATATCATGAGTAATATCATGAGAGTAATATCATGAGAGTAATATCATGAGAGTAATATCATGAGTAATATCATGAGAGTAATATCATGAGAGTAATATCATGAGAGTAATATCATGAGTAATATCATGAGAGTAATATCATGAGAGTAATATCATGAGAGTAATATCATGAGTAATATGAGAGTAATATCATGAGAGTAATATCATGAGAGTAATATCATGAGAGTAATATCATGAGTAATATCATGAGAGTAATATCATGAGTAATATCATGAGAGTAATATCATGAGAGTAATATCATGAGAGTAATATCATTAGAGTAATATCATGAGTAATATCATGAGTAATATCATTAGAGTAATATCATGAGTAATATCATTAGAGTAATATCATGAGTAATATCATGAGAGTAATATCATGAGAGTAATATCATGAGAGTAATATCATTAGAGTAATATCATGAGTAATATCATGAGAGTAATATCATGAGTAATATCATGAGTAATATCATGAGTAATATCGTGAGAGTAATATCATGAGTAATATCATGAGTAATATCATTAGAGTAATATCATGAGTAATATCATGAGAGTAATATCATGAGTAATATCATGAGTAATATCATGAGAGTAATATCATGAGTAATATCATGAGTAATATCATGAGAGTAATATCATGAGTAATATCATGAGTAATATCATTAGAGTAATATCATGAGAGTAATATCATGAGTAATATCATTAGAGTAATATCATGAGTAATATCATGAGTAATATCGTGAGAGTAATATCATGAGTAATATCATTAGAGTAATATCATTAGAGTAATATCATGAGTAATATCGTGAGAGTAATATCATGAGTAATATCATTAGAGTAATATCATTAGAGTAATATCATGAGTAATATCATGAGAGTAATATCATGAGTAATATCATTAGAGTAATATCATTAGAGTAATATCATGAGTAATATCATGAGTAATATCGTGAGAGTAATATCATGAGTAATATCATGAGAGTAATATCATGAGTAATATCGTTAGAGTAATATCATGAGAGTAATATCATGAGTAATATCATGAGAGTAATATCATGAGTAATATCGTTAGAGTAATATCATGAGTAATATCATGAGTAATATCATTAGAGTAATATCATGAGTAATATCATGAGTAATATCATGAGAGTAATATCATGAGAGTAATATCATGAGTAATATCATGAGAGTAATATCGTTAGAGTAATATCATGAGAGTAATATGAGTAATATCGTTAGAGTAATATCATGAGAGTAATATCATGAGAGTAATATCATGAGAGTAATATCATGAGAGTAATATCATGAGTAATATCATGAGAGTAATATCATGAGTAATATCATGAGAGTAATATCATGAGAGTAATATCATGAGAGTAATATCATGAGTAATATCATGAGAGTAATATCGTTAGAGTAATATCATGAGAGTAATATGAGTAATATCGTTAGAGTAATATCATGAGAGTAATATCATGAGAGTAATATCATGAGAGTAATATCATGAGAGTAATATCATGAGTAATATCATGAGAGTAATATCATGAGTAATATCATGAGAGTAATATCATGAGAGTAATATCATGAGAGTAATATCATGAGAGTAATATCATGAGTAATATCATGAGAGTAATATCATGAGAGTAATATCATGAGTAATATCATGAGTAATATCATGAGAGTAATATCATGAGAGTAATATCATTAGAGTAATATCATGAGTAATATCATGAGTAATATCATTAGAGTAATATCATGAGTAATATCATTAGAGTAATATCATTAGAGTAATATCATGAGTAATATCATGAGAGTAATATCATGAGTAATATCATGAGTAATATCATGAGAGTAATATCATGAGAGTAATATCATGAGTAATATCATGAGAGTAATATCATGAGTAATATCGTTAGAGTAATATCATGAGTAATATCGTGAGAGTAATATCATGAGTAATATCATGAGAGTAATATCATGAGTAATATCATGAGTAATATCATTAGAGTAATATCATGAGAGTAATATCATGAGTAATATCATTAGAGTAATATCATGAATAATATCATGAGTAATATCATGAGTAATATCATGAGAGTAATATCATGAGTAATATCATGAGAGTAATATCATGAGAGTAATATCATGAGAGTAATATCATGAGTAATATCATGAGAGTAATATCATGAGAGTAATATCATGAGAGTAATATCATGAGTAATATCATGAGAGTAATATCATGAGAGTAATATCATGAGAGTAATATCATGAGTAATATGAGAGTAATATCATGAGAGTAATATCATGAGAGTAATATCATGAGAGTAATATCATGAGTAATATCATGAGAGTAATATCATGAGTAATATCATGAGAGTAATATCATGAGAGTAATATCATGAGAGTAATATCATTAGAGTAATATCATGAGTAATATCATGAGTAATATCATTAGAGTAATATCATGAGTAATATCATTAGAGTAATATCATGAGTAATATCATGAGAGTAATATCATGAGAGTAATATCATGAGAGTAATATCATTAGAGTAATATCATGAGTAATATCATGAGAGTAATATCATGAGTAATATCATGAGTAATATCATGAGAGTAATATCATGAGTAATATCATGAGTAATATCGTGAGAGTAATATCATGAGTAATATCATGAGTAATATCATTAGAGTAATATCATGAGTAATATCATGAGAGTAATATCATGAGTAATATCATGAGTAATATCATGAGAGTAATATCATGAGTAATATCATGAGTAATATCATGAGTAATATCATGAGAGTAATATCATGAGTAATATCATGAGTAATATCATTAGAGTAATATCATGAGAGTAATATCATGAGTAATATCATTAGAGTAATATCATGAGTAATATCATGAGTAATATCATGAGTAATATCGTGAGAGTAATATCATGAGTAATATCATTAGAGTAATATCATTAGAGTAATATCATGAGTAATATCGTGAGAGTAATATCATGAGTAATATCATTAGAGTAATATCATTAGAGTAATATCATGAGTAATATCATGAGAGTAATATCATGAGTAATATCATTAGAGTAATATCATTAGAGTAATATCATGAGTAATATCATGAGTAATATCGTGAGAGTAATATCATGAGTAATATCATGAGAGTAATATCATGAGTAATATCATGAGTAATATCGTTAGAGTAATATCATGAGTAATATCATGAGTAATATCATTAGAGTAATATCATGAGAGTAATATCATGAGTAATATCGTTAGAGTAATATCATGAGAGTAATATCATGAGTAATATCATGAGAGTAATATCATGAGTAATATCATGAGTAATATCATGAGTAATATCATGAGAGTAATATCGTTAGAGTAATATCATGAGTAATATCATGAGTAATATCATGAGAGTAATATCATGAGAGTAATATCATGAGTAATATCATGAGTAATATCATGAGTAATATCGTTAGAGTAATATCATGAGAGTAATATGAGTAATATCGTTAGAGTAATATCATGAGAGTAATATCATGAGTAATATCATGAGTAATATCATGAGTAATATCGTTAGAGTAATATCATGAGAGTAATATCATGAGTAATATCATGAGAGTAATATCGTTAGAGTAATATCATGAGTAATATCATGAGTAATATCATGAGAGTAATATCATGAGAGTAATATGAGTAATATCGTTAGAGTAATATCATGAGTAATATCGTTAGAGTAATATCATGAGAGTAATATCATGAGAGTAATATCATTAGAGTAATATCATGAGTAATATCATGAGTAATATCATGAGTAATATCGTTAGAGTAATATCATGAGTAATATCATGAGAGTAATATCATGAGTAATATCATGAGTAATATCGTTAGAGTAATATCATGAGTAATATCATGAGTAATATCATTAGAGTAATATCATGAGTAATATCATTAGAGTAATATCATTAGAGTAATATCATGAGTAATATCATGAGAGTAATATCATGAGTAATATCATGAGTAATATCATGAGAGTAATATCATGAGAGTAATATCATGAGTAATATCATGAGAGTAATATCATGAGTAATATCGTTAGAGTAATATCATGAGTAATATCGTGAGAGTAATATCATGAGTAATATCATGAGAGTAATATCATGAGTAATATCATGAGTAATATCATTAGAGTAATATCATGAGAGTAATATCATGAGTAATATCATTAGAGTAATATCATGAATAATATCATGAGTAATATCATTAGAGTAATATCATGAGAGTAATATCATGAGTAATATCATGAGAGTAATATCATGAGAGTAATATCATGAGAGTAATATCATGAGTAATATCATGAGAGTAATATCATGAGTAATATCATGAGAGTAATATCATGAGAGTAATATCATGAGAGTAATATCATGAGAGTAATATCATGAGAGTAATATCATGAGTAATATCATGAGAGTAATATCATGAGAGTAATATCATGAGAGTAATATCATGAGAGTAATATCATGAGTAATATCATGAGAGTAATATCATGAGAGTAATATCATGAGAGTAATATCATGAGTAATATCATGAGAGTAATATCATGAGAGTAATATCATGAGAGTAATATCATGAGTAATATGAGAGTAATATCATGAGAGTAATATCATGAGAGTAATATCATGAGAGTAATATCATGAGTAATATCATGAGAGTAATATCATGAGTAATATCATGAGTAATATCATGAGAGTAATATCATGAGTAATATCATGAGAGTAATATCATGAGTAATATCATGAGAGTAATATCATGAGAGTAATATCATGAGAGTAATATCATGAGTAATATCATGAGAGTAATATCATGAGAGTAATATCATGAGAGTAATATCATGAGTAATATCATGAGAGTAATATCATGAGAGTAATATCATGAGAGTAATATCATGAGTAATATGAGAGTAATATCATGAGAGTAATATCATGAGAGTAATATCATGAGAGTAATATCATGAGTAATATCATGAGAGTAATATCATGAGTAATATCATGAGAGTAATATCATGAGAGTAATATCATGAGAGTAATATCATGAGAGTAATATCATTAGAGTAATATCATGAGTAATATCATGAGTAATATCATTAGAGTAATATCATGAGTAATATGAGAGTAATATCATTAGAGTAATATCATGAGAGTAATATCATGAGAGTAATATCATGAGTAATATCATGAGAGTAATATCATGAGTAATATCATGAGAGTAATATCATGAGAGTAATATCATGAGAGTAATATCATGAGAGTAATATCATTAGAGTAATATCATGAGTAATATCATGAGTAATATCATGAGAGTAATATCATTAGAGTAATATCATGAGTAATATCATGAGAGTAATATCATGAGAGTAATATCATGAGAGTAATATCATTAGAGTAATATCATGAGTAATATCATGAGAGTAATATCATGAGTAATATCATGAGTAATATCATGACAGTAATATCATGAGTAATATCATGAGAGTAATATCATGAGAGTAATATCATGAGAGTAATATCATGAGTAATATCATGAGAGTAATATCATGAGTAATATCATTAGAGTAATATCATGAGAGTAATATCATGAGTAATATCATTAGAGTAATATCATGAATAATATCATGAGTAATATCATTAGAGTAATATCATGAGAGTAATATCATGAGTAATATCATGAGAGTAATATCATGAGAGTAATATCATGAGAGTAATATCATGAGTAATATCATGAGAGTAATATCATGAGTAATATCATGAGAGTAATATCATGAGAGTAATATCATGAGAGTAATATCATGAGAGTAATATCATGAGTAATATCATGAGAGTAATATCATGAGAGTAATATCATGAGAGTAATATCATGAGAGTAATATCATGAGTAATATCATGAGAGTAATATCATGAGAGTAATATCATGAGAGTAATATCATGAGAGTAATATCATGAGTAATATCATGAGAGTAATATCATGAGAGTAATATCATGAGAGTAATATCATGAGTAATATCATGAGAGTAATATCATGAGAGTAATATCATGAGAGTAATATCATGAGTAATATGAGAGTAATATCATGAGAGTAATATCATGAGAGTAATATCATGAGAGTAATATCATGAGTAATATCATGAGAGTAATATCATGAGTAATATCATGAGAGTAATATCATGAGAGTAATATCATGAGAGTAATATCATGAGAGTAATATCATTAGAGTAATATCATGAGTAATATCATGAGTAATATCATTAGAGTAATATCATGAGTAATATGAGAGTAATATCATTAGAGTAATATCATGAGAGTAATATCATGAGAGTAATATCATGAGTAATATCATGAGAGTAATATCATGAGTAATATCATGAGAGTAATATCATGAGAGTAATATCATGAGAGTAATATCATGAGAGTAATATCATTAGAGTAATATCATGAGTAATATCATGAGTAATATCATGAGAGTAATATCATTAGAGTAATATCATGAGTAATATCATGAGAGTAATATCATGAGAGTAATATCATGAGAGTAATATCATTAGAGTAATATCATGAGTAATATCATGAGAGTAATATCATGAGTAATATCATGAGTAATATCATGACAGTAATATCATGAGTAATATCATGAGTAATATCGTGAGAGTAATATCATGAGTAATATCATGAGTAATATCATTAGAGTAATATCATGAGTAATATCATGAGAGTAATATCATGAGTAATATCATGAGTAATATCATGAGAGTAATATCATGAGTAATATCATGAGTAATATCATGAGAGTAATATCATGAGTAATATCATGAGTAATATCATTAGAGTAATATCATGAGAGTAATATCATGAGTAATATCATTAGAGTAATATCATGAGTAATATCATGAGTAATATCATGAGTAATATCGTGAGAGTAATATCATGAGTAATATCATTAGAGTAATATCATTAGAGTAATATCATGAGTAATATCGTGAGAGTAATATCATGAGTAATATCATTAGAGTAATATCATTAGAGTAATATCATGAGTAATATCATGAGAGTAATATCATGAGTAATATCATTAGAGTAATATCATTAGAGTAATATCATGAGTAATATCATGAGAGTAATATCATGAGTAATATCATTAGAGTAATATCATGACAGTAATATCATGAGTAATATCATGAGTAATATCATGAGAGTAATATCATGAGTAATATCATTAGAGTAATATCATGAGAGTAATATCATGAGTAATATCATTAGAGTAATATCATTAGAGTAATATCATGAGTAATATCATGAGTAATATCATGAGAGTAATATCATGAGTAATATCATGAGTAATATCGTTAGAGTAATATCATGAGTAATATCATGAGTAATATCATTAGAGTAATATCATGAGAGTAATATCATGAGTAATATCGTTAGAGTAATATCATGAGAGTAATATCATGAGTAATATCATGAGAGTAATATCATGAGTAATATCGTTAGAGTAATATCATGAGTAATATCATGAGTAATATCATGAGAGTAATATCGTTAGAGTAATATCATGAGTAATATCATGAGTAATATCATGAGAGTAATATCATGAGAGTAATATCATGAGTAATATCATGAGTAATATCATGAGTAATATCGTTAGAGTAATATCATGAGAGTAATATGAGTAATATCGTTAGAGTAATATCATGAGTAATATCGTTAGAGTAATATCATGAGAGTAATATCATGAGTAATATCATGAGTAATATCATGAGTAATATCGTTAGAGTAATATCATGAGAGTAATATCATGAGTAATATCATGAGAGTAATATCGTTAGAGTAATATCATGAGTAATATCATGAGTAATATCATGAGAGTAATATCATGAGAGTAATATGAGTAATATCGTTAGAGTAATATCATGAGTAATATCGTTAGAGTAATATCATGAGAGTAATATCATGAGAGTAATATCATTAGAGTAATATCATGAGTAATATCATGAGTAATATCATGAGAGTAATATCATGAGTAATATCATGAGTAATATCGTTAGAGTAATATCATGAGTAATATCATGAGTAATATCATGAGTAATATCGTTAAAGTAATATCATGAGAGTAATATCATGAGTAATATCATGAGTAATATCATGAGTAATATCATGAGTAATATCGTTAGAGTAATATCATGAGAGTAATATCATGAGAGTAATATCATGAGAGTAATATCATGAGTAATATCATGAGTAATATCGTTAGAGTAATATCATGAGTAATATCATTAGAGTAATATGAGAGTAATATCATGAGTAATATCATGAGTAATATCGTTAGAGTAATATCATGAGTAATATCATGAGTAATATCATTAGAGTAATATCATTAGAGTAATATCATGAGAGTAATATCATGAGAGTAATATCATGAGAGTAACATCATGAGTAATATCATGAGTAATATCATGAGAGTAATATCATGAGAGTAACATCATGAGTAATATCATGAGAGTAACATCATGAGTAATATCATGAGAGTAATATCATTAGAGTAATATCATGAGTAATATCATGAGAGTAATATCATGAGAATAATATGAGTAATATCGTTAGAGTAATATCATGAGTAATATCGTTAGAGTAATATCATGAGAGTAATATCATTAGAGTAATATCGTTAGAGTAATATCATTAGAGTAATATCATGAGTAATATCATGAGAGTAATATCATGAGTAATATCATGAGTAATATCGTTAGAGTAATATCATGAGTAATATCATGAGTAATATCATGAGTAATATCGTTAGAGTAATATCATGAGAGTAATATCATGAGTAATATCATGAGTAATATCATTAGAGTAATATCATGAGTAATATCATGAGAGTAATATCATGAGAGTAATATCATGAGTAATATCATTAGAGTAATATGAGAGTAATATCATGAGTAATATCGTGAGAGTAATATCATTAGAGTAATATCATGAGTAATATCATGAGAGTAATATCATGAGTAATATCATGAGAGTAATATCATTAGAGTAATATCATGAGTAATATCATGAGAGTAATATCATGAGTAATATCATGAGTAATATCGTGAGAGTAATATCATGAGTAATATCATGAGAGTAATATCATGAGTAATATCATGAGTAATATCGTTAGAGTAATATCATGAGTAATATCATGAGTAATATCATTAGAGTAATATCATGAGTAATATCGTGAGAGTAATATCATGAGTAATATCATGAGAGTAATATCATTAGAGTAATATCATGAGTAATATCATGAGAGTAATATCATTAGAGTAATATCATGAGTAATATCATTAGAGTAATATCATGAGTAATATCATGAGAGTAATATCATGAGTAATATCATGAGTAATATCGTTAGAGTAATATCATGAGTAATATCATGAGAGTAATATCATGAGTAATATCATGAGAGTAATATCATGAGTAATATCATGAGTAATATCATGAGAGTAATATCATGAGTAATATCGTGAGAGTAATATCATTAGAGTAATATCATGAGTAATATCATGAGAGTAATATCATGAGTAATATCATGAGAGTAATATCATTAGAGTAATATCATGAGTAATATCATGAGAGTAATATCATGAGTAATATCATGAGAGTAATATCATTAGAGTAATATCATGAGTAATATCATGAGAGTAATATCATGAGTAATATCATGAGAGTAATATCATGAGAGTAATATCATGAGTAATATCATGAGAGTAATATCATTAGAGTAATATCATGAGTAATATCATGAGTAATATCATTAGAGTAATATCATTAGAGTAATATCATGAGTAATATCATGAGTAATATCGTGAGAGTAATATCATGAGTAATATCATTAGAGTAATATCATTAGAGTAATATCATGAGTAATATCATGAGTAATATCGTGAGAGTAATATCATGAGTAATATCATGAGAGTAATATCATGAGTAATATCATGAGTAATATCGTTAGAGTAATATCATGAGTAATATCATGAGTAATATCATTAGAGTAATATCATGAGTAATATCGTGAGAGTAATATCATGAGTAATATCATGAGTAATATCATGAGTAATATCATGAGTAATATCATGAGTAATATCATGAGAGTAATATCATGAGTAATATCATGAGTAATATCGTTAGAGTAATATCATGAGTAATATCATGAGTAATATCATTAGAGTAATATCATGAGAGTAATATCATGAGTAATATCATGAGAGTAATATCATGAGAGTAATATCATGAGTAATATCGTTAGAGTAATATCATGAGTAATATCATGAGTAATATCGTTAGAGTAATATCATGAGAGTAATATCATGAGTAATATCATGAGAGTAATATCATGAGAGTAATATCATGAGTAATATCGTTAGAGTAATATCATGAGTAATATCATGAGTAATATCATGAGAGTAATATCGTTAGAGTAATATCATGAGTAATATCATGAGTAATATCATGAGAGTAATATCATGAGAGTAATATCATGAGTAATATCATGAGTAATATCGTTAGAGTAATATCATGAGTAATATCGTTAGAGTAATATCATGAGTAATATCATGAGAGTAATATCATGAGTAATATCATGAGAGTAATATCATGAGTAATATCATGAGAGTAATATCGTTAGAGTAATATCATGAGTAATATCATGAGTAATATCATGAGAGTAATATCATGAGTAATATCATGAGAGTAATATCGTTAGAGTAATATCATGAGTAATATCATGAGAGTAATATCATGAGTAATATCATGAGAGTAATATCATGAGTAATATCATGAGTAATATCGTGAGAGTAATATCATGAGTAATATCATGAGTAATATCATGAGAGTAATATCATGAGTAATATCATGAGTAATATCGTTAGAGTAATATCATGAGAGTAATATGAGTAATATCGTTAGAGTAATATCATGAGTAATATCGTTAGAGTAATATCATGAGTAATATCATGAGTAATATCATGAGAGTAATATCATGAGAGTAATATCATGAGTAATATCATGAGTAATATCATTAGAGTAATATCATGAGAGTAATATCATGAGAGTAATATCATGAGTAATATCGTTAGAGTAATATCATGAGAGTAATATGAGTAATATCGTTAGAGTAATATCATGAGTAATATCGTTAGAGTAATATCATGAGTAATATCATGAGTAATATCGTTAGAGTAATATCATGAGTAATATCATGAGTAATATCATGAGAGTAATATCATGAGAGTAATATCATGAGAGTAATATCATGAGTAATATCATGAGTAATATCATGAGAGTAATATCATGAGTAATATCATGAGTAATATCGTTAGAGTAATATCATGAGAGTAATATGAGTAATATCGTTAGAGTAATATCATGAGTAATATCGTTAGAGTAATATCATGAGTAATATCATGAGTAATATCGTTAGAGTAATATCATGAGTAATATCATGAGTAATATCATGAGAGTAATATCATGAGAGTAATATCATGAGAGTAATATCATGAGTAATATCATGAGTAATATCATGAGAGTAATATCATTAGAGTAATATCATGAGAGTAATATCATGAGTAATATCATGAGTAATATCATGAGAGTAATATCATTAGAGTAATATCATGAGAGTAATATCATGAGTAATATCATGAGAGTAATATCATGAGTAATATCATGAGTAATATCGTGAGAGTAATATCATGAGTAATATCATGAGTAATATCATGAGAGTAATATCATGAGTAATATCATGAGTAATATCGTTAGAGTAATATCATGAGAGTAATATGAGTAATATCGTTAGAGTAATATCATGAGTAATATCGTTAGAGTAATATCATGAGTAATATCATGAGTAATATCGTTAGAGTAATATCATGAGTAATATCATGAGTAATATCATGAGAGTAATATCATGAGAGTAATATCATGAGAGTAATATCATGAGTAATATCATGAGTAATATCATGAGAGTAATATCATTAGAGTAATATCATGAGAGTAATATCATGAGTAATATCATGAGAGTAATATCATGAGTAATATCATGAGAGTAACATCATGAGTAATATCATTAGAGTAATATCATGAGAGTAATATCATGAGAGTAATATCATGAGAGTAATATCATGAGAGTAATATCATGAGAGTAATATCATGAGAGTAATATCATTAGAGTAATATCATGAGAGTAATATCATGAGTAATATCATTAGAGTAATATCATGAGAGTAATATCATGAGTAATATCATGAGAGTAATATCGTTCATTATTGAAATGTTTATTATTATCTAGTTAAAGTTAAAGCAGTTCTGTTGCCTCCGCACGGCTCTCAACATGGCGGCGGCTGAGCCGTTGGCTCGCAGCTAATGATGCTAACAGTGCTAACAGTGCTAATCTTAAATAGACATAGTTTCTATCTACTGATGGTTAATGATTCTTACATGATCAATATCAACTGATCAGAATCATACGAGCAGAAACATCAGCAGAAGTTCAGCCTCTGAACCGGACCACTACCACATCCTGATGGATCAGTGGTCCACTACCACATCCTGATGGATCAGTGGTCCACTACCACATCCTGATGGATCAGTGGTCCACTACCACATCCTGATGGATCAGTGGACCACTACCACATCCTGATGGATCAGTGGTCCACTACCACATCCTGATGGATCAGTGGACCACTACCACATCCTGATGGATCAGTGGTCCACTACCACATCCTGATGGATCAGTGGACCACTACCACATCCTGATGGATCAGTGGACCACTACCACATCCTGATGGATCAGTGGTCCACTACCACATCCTGATGGATCAGTGGTCCACTACCACATCCTGATGGATCAGTGGTCCACTACCACATCCTGATGGATCAGTGGTCCACTACCACATCCTGATGGATCAGTGGTCCACTACCACATCCTGATGGATCAGTGGTCCACTACCACATCCTGATGGATCAGTGGTCCACTACCACATCCTGATGGATCAGTGGTCCACTACCACATCCTGATGGATCAGTGGACCACTACCACATCCTGATGGATCAGTGGTCCACTACCACATCCTGATGGATCAGTGGTCCACTACCACATCCTGATGGATCAGTGGACCACTACCACATCCTGATGGATCAGTGGTCCACTACCACATCCTGATGGATCAGTGGTCCACTACCACATCCTGATGGATCAGTGGTCCACTACCACATCCTGATGGATCAGTGGTCCACTACCACATCCTGATGGATCAGTGGACCACTACCACATCCTGATGGATCAGTGGTCCACTACCACATCCTGATGGATCAGTGGTCCACTACCACATCCTGATGGATCAGTGGTCCACTACCACATCCTGATGGATCAGTGGTCCACTACCACAGTGTGAGCAGCGTGTGATGGATTAACACTGATGTTAATCTGATTTGTGTGTTGGAGGTTAATCCTTCAGTTTCAGCAGCCAACTGTCACCCTGCAGATCTCCGACAGCAACACCAAACCACATTAAACCGTCAATAAGGTTCATTAACAGGAAAGAGGAAACCTTAATGAATGGGGAGTGTTGGTCCTGAATGTGTCAGTAGAACTGTAGTGACTCTGTGTTCTGGTTCTGGTTCTGGTTCTGGTTCTGGTTCTGATTCTGGTTCTGGTTCTGGTTCTAATTAGACTCTCTACAGTCTCATAATGTTTATATAATTCAAACAAATAGATGTTATAGAGGAACTACAAAATCTGTATCTGTATAACAGACCGTTGCTACGTATAACGCGTGACGTGTTCCAGTAGAACGTGTTGATGTTTAACCCCTAACCCTCCGTTCCAGAGTTTAACCCCTAACCCTCCGTTTCAGAGTTTAACCCCTAACCCTCCGTTCCAGAGTTTAACCCCTAACCCTCCGTTTCAGAGTTTAACCCCTAACCCTCCGTTTCAGAGTTTAACCCCTAACCCTCCGTTTCAGAGTTTAACCCCTAACCCTCCGTTTCAGAGTTTAACCCCTAACCCTCCGTTTCAGAGTTTAACCCCTAACCCTCCGTTTCAGAGTTTAACCCCTAACCCTCCGTTTCAGAGTGATGAATTATTAACGTTAGTTACATAATCGGTTACATTTATCAATAATTCAGACGCGACTTCAGCTTCAGCCTCCCGGCGGATCAATTAGACCGACAGCAGGACTGTGACTGTGGTTCCCAACCTGTGGGTCAGGACCCCCCCAGGAGGTCACTAGAGGAATCTGAGGGGTCATGAGATGATTGACAGGAGAGACTTTATATTGATCAGGTGAATTATTTTCTGAACATTACGTTTGAATCAGGTCGTATTGTTTTCAAGGACGCCAGTAGAGAGAGATGCATTGTGGGTCGGTAGTAGGCAGAATGTTGCCAGACTAACGAGACTGTTTATAGTGAGTCTGTTAGAGTCAGTCAGCACTCAGAACCCTCAGTTAGTCCAGTTTAACCTTCTGTTAGTCCAGTTTAACCTTCAGTTAGTCCAGTTTAACCTTCAGTTAGTCCAGTTTAACCCTGTTAGTCCAGTTTAACCTTCAGTTAGTCCAGTTTAACCTTCAGTTAGTCCAGTTTAACCTTCAGTTAGTCCAGTTTAACCTTCAGTTAGTCCAGTTTAACCTTCAGTTAGTCCAGTTTATCCCTGTTAGTCCAGTTTAACCTTCAGTTAGTCCAGTTTATCCCTGTTAGTCCAGTTTAACCTTCAGTTAGTCCAGTTTATCCCTGTTAGTCCAGTTTATCCCTGTTAGTCCAGTTTAACCTTCAGTTAGTCCAGTTTATCCCTGTTAGTCCAGTTTAACCTTCAGTTAGTCCAGTTTAACCTTCAGTTAGTCCAGTTTAACCTTCTGTTAGTCCAGTTTAACCTTCAGTTAGTCCAGTTTAACCTTCAGTTAGTCCAGTTTAACCTTCAGTTAGTCCAGTTTATCCCTGTTAGTCCAGTTTATCCCTGTTAGTCCAGTTTATCCCTGTTAGTCCAGTTTAACCTTCAGTTAGTCCAGTTTATCCCTGTTAGTCCAGTTTATCCCTGTTAGTCCAGTTTAACCTTCAGTTAGTCCAGTTTAACCTTCTGTTAGTCCAGTTTAACCTTCAGTTAGTCCAGTTTAACCTTCAGTTAGTCCAGTTTAACCTTCAGTTAGTCCAGTTTAACCTTCTGTTAGTCCAGTTTATCCCTGTTAGTCCAGTTTAACCTTCAGTTAGTCCAGTTTAACCTTCTGTTAGTCCAGTTTAACCTTCAGTTAGTCCAGTTTATCCCTGTTAGTCCAGTTTAACCTTCAGTTAGTCCAGTTTAACCTTCTGTTAGTCCAGTTTAACCTTCAGTTAGTCCAGTTTAACCTTCAGTTAGTCCAGTTTAACCTTCAGTTAGTCCAGTTTAACCTTCTGTTAGTCCAGTTTATCCCTGTTAGTCCAGTTTAACCCTCAGGAGAAGTGTGTGTTCAGGTGTGTTCAGGTGTGTGTTCAGGTGTGTGTGTGTGTGTGTGTGTGTGTGTGTGTGTGTGTGTGTGTGTGTGACCCACTAGTGTGCAGAATCTCTCAGGTGGGTTTCCACAGGTGATACCGGGGGGGTCGACTCTGATCTGCATCACCTCCTTCATGTTGGCCGGCGACGGCTGACAGGAGTAGAACTCCCATCCCGGCCCCGCCTCCGAGCCGCGCAGCGTCCGACACACGTCGAACTGAGCGGCGGTCTGACGGCCGCCCAGCAGCACCAGGAGGAGGAGGGGGAGGGGCCGGGGGAGGACGGGGGACATGGTGGACTGAAGGTCACGCAGACAGGAAGTTCCTCTGGAGGTCATATGTCAAGGTCATCTCCCACGTTTTTAATCCACGGGTTAAGATCTGCTCCACCTTCTTCAGACAGGTTGTCAAGGTTACCAACTTGTTATCTCTTGGTTGTCAAGGTTACCGACTGGTTATCTTTTGGTTGTCAAGGTTACCGACTGGTTACCTTGTGGTTGTCATGGTTACCAGGTGGTTATCTTGTGGTTGTCATGGTAACCGACTGGTTACCTTGTGGTTGTCAAGGTTACCGACTGGTTATCTTGTGGTTGTCATGGTTACCAGGTGGTTATCTTGTGGTTGTCATGGTTACCAGGTGATGGTTAACACCCAGGTTTTCAGTCAGTCCTGAAGATGCTCCAACGACCTGCAACAAAACAACAGAAACAACCTGGTTCACACCTGGTCCACATAGATCTGGTCCACATAGACCTGGTCCACATAGACCTGGTCCACATAGACCTGGTCAGACTTTATATCTATATCTCTAGTATATAAATGAGGTGTCGGATATTAAAGGCCCCGTCTCTCCGTCTCTCCGTCTTGTTTGTTTGTTGACAGACGAGATTAAACTGAGACTCTGAGACTGAGTTCATCTTCTTTATTAAAATACTTCTGTTCTGGTCACCAAACTGAAACCTGATCCTCCACGTTTCCACCACAGAAGAAGAGTTTAACAGAATAAACAACAGACAGACTTCACGTTTCCACCACAGAAGAAGAGTTTAACTGTCTCCACCCGTCTGTCTGTCTCTCATTGTGTTACTCACCTGTTAGCGGTGTCTCTCTCTCTCTCTCTCTCTCTCTGTGTCTTCAGGTTGATTCTTGATAATCTGATTAAACAGACGATGAACTAAACGTCTTCTCCTTTCTTTCTTTCTTTCTTTTCTTCTTCTCCTTCTTCTCGTTTCTCTTCTTTGCTTTGACTCTTCTTTTTGTCTTTATCTTTTCCTCCTAATCTCCTTCTGCTCTCCCTTCCTCCCCCTCTTCTTCTTCTCCTTCTTCTTC
>NW_027428230.1:0-86242 GCF_043250625.1 Sebastes fasciatus | reverse complement strand
AGTAACACGTCCTCCTGCAGAGAGACGACCAGACGCCAGTAAAACGTCCTCCTGCAGAGACGACCAGACGCCAGTAAAACGTCCTCCTACAGAGAGACGACCAGACGCCAGTAAAACGTCCTCCTGCAGAGAGACGACCAGACGCCAGTAAAACGTCCTCCTGCAGAGAGACGACCAGACGCCAGTAACATGTCCTCCTGCAGAGAGACGACCAGACGCCAGTAAAACGTCCTCCTGCAGAGAGACGACCAGACGCCAGTAAAACGTCCTCCTGCAGAGAGACGACCAGACGCCAGTAAAACGTCCTCCTGCAGAGAGACGACCAGACGCCAGTAACACGTCCTCCTGCAGAGAGACGACCAGACGCCAGTAAAACGTCCTCCTGCAGAGAGACGACCAGACGCCAGTAAAACGTCCTCCTGCAGAGAGACGACCAGACGCCAGTAAAACGTCCTCCTGCAGAGAGACGACCAGATGCCAGTAAAACGTCCTCCTGCAGAGACGACCAGACGCCAGTAAAACGTCCTCCTGCAGAGAGACGACCAGACGCCAGTAAAACATCCTCCTGCAGAGAGACGACCAGACGCCAGTAAAACGTCCTCCTGCAGAGACGACCAGACGCCAGTAAAACGTCCTCCTACAGAGAGACGACCAGACGCCAGTAAAACGTCCTCCTGCAGAGAGACGACCAGACGCCAGTAAAACGTCCTCCTGCAGAGACGACCAGACGCCAGTAAAACGTCCTCCTACAGAGAGACGACCAGACGCCAGTAAAACGTCCTCCTGCAGAGAGACGACCAGACGCCAGTAAAACGTCCTCCTGCAGAGAGACGACCAGACGCCAGTAAAACGTCCTCCTGCAGAGACGACCAGACGCCAGTAAAACGTCCTCCTGCAGAGAGACGACCAGACGCCAGTAACACGTCCTCCTGCAGAGAGACGACCAGACGCCAGTAAAACGTCCTCCTGCAGAGACGACCAGACGCCAGTAAAACGTCCTCCTGCAGAGAGACGACCAGACGCCAGTAAAACGTCCTCCTGCAGAGAGACGACCAGACGCCAGTAAAACGTCCTCCTGCAGAGAGACGACCAGACGCCAGTAAAACGTCCTCCTGCAGAGACGACCAGACGCCAGTAAAACGTCCTCCTGCAGAGAGACGACCAGACGCCAGTAAAACGTCCTCCTGCAGAGAGACGACCAGACGCCAGTAAAACGTCCTCCTGCAGAGACGACCAGACGCCAGTAAAACGTCCTCCTGCAGAGACGACCAGACGCCAGTAAAACGTCCTCCTGCAGAGACGACCAGACGCCAGTAACACGTCCTCCTGCAGAGACGACCAGACGCCAGTAAAACGTCCTCCTGCAGAGAGACGACCAGACGCCAGTAACACGTCCTCCTGCAGAGAGACGACCAGACGCCAGTAAAACATCCTCCTGCAGAGAGACGACCAGACGCCAGTAACACGTCCTCCTGCAGAGACGACCAGACGCCAGTAAAACGTCCTCCTGCAGAGAGACAACCAGACGCCAGTAAAACGTCCTCCTGCAGAGAGACGACCAGACGGCAGTAAAACGTCCTCCTGCAGAGAGACGACCAGACGGCAGTAAAACGTCCTCCTGCAGAGAGACGACCAGACGGCAGTAAAACGTCCTCCTGCAGAGACGACCAGACGCCAGTAACACGTCCTCCTGCAGAGAGACGACCAGACGCCAGTAACACGTCCTCCTGCAGAGAGACGACCAGACGCCAGTAACACGTCCTCCTGCAGAGACGACCAGACGCCAGTAAAACGTCCTCCTGCAGAGACGACCAGACGCCAGTAAAACGTCCTCCTGCAGAGAGACGACCAGACGCCAGTAAAACGTCCTCCTGCAGAGACGACCAGACGCCAGTAAAACGTCCTCCTGCAGAGAGACAACCAGACGCCAGTAAAACGTCCTCCTGCAGAGAGACGACCAGACGCCAGTAAAACGTCCTCCTACAGAGAGACGACCAGACGCCAGTAAAACGTCCTCCTGCAGAGAGACGACCAGACGCCAGTAAAACGTCCTCCTGCAGAGAGACGACCAGACGCCAGTAAAACGTCCTCCTGCAGAGACGACCAGACGCCAGTAAAACGTCCTCCTGCAGAGAGACGACCAGACGCCAGTAAAACGTCCTCCTACAGAGAGACGACCAGACGCCAGTAAAACGTCCTCCTGCAGAGAGACGACCAGACGCCAGTAAAACGTCCTCCTGCAGAGAGACGACCAGACGCCAGTAACACGTCCTCCTGCAGAGACGACCAGACGCCAGTAAAACGTCCTCCTACAGAGAGACGACCAGACGCCAGTAACACGTCCTCCTGCAGAGAGACGACCAGACGCCAGTAAAACGTCCTCCTGCAGAGACGACCAGACGCCAGTAACACGTCCTCCTGCAGAGAGACGACCAGACGCCAGTAAAACGTCCTCCTGCAGAGAGACGACCAGACGCCAGTAAAACGTCCTCCTGCAGAGAGACGACCAGACGCCAGTAAAACGTCCTCCTGCAGAGAGACGACCAGACGCCAGTAAAACGTCCTCCTGCAGAGACGACCAGACGCCAGTAAAACGTCCTCCTGCAGAGAGACGACCAGACGCCAGTAAAACGTCCTCCTGCAGAGAGACGACCAGACGCCAGTAAAACGTCCTCCTGCAGAGAGACGACCAGACGCCAGTAACACGTCCTCCTGCAGAGAGACGACCAGACGCCAGTAAAACGTCCTCCTGCAGAGACGACCAGACGCCAGTAAAACGTCCTCCTACAGAGAGACGACCAGACGCCAGTAAAACGTCCTCCTGCAGAGAGACGACCAGACGCCAGTAAAACGTCCTCCTGCAGAGAGACGACCAGACGCCAGTAACATGTCCTCCTGCAGAGAGACGACCAGACGCCAGTAAAACGTCCTCCTGCAGAGAGACGACCAGACGCCAGTAAAACGTCCTCCTGCAGAGAGACGACCAGACGCCAGTAAAACGTCCTCCTACAGAGAGACGACCAGACGCCAGTAAAACGTCCTCCTGCAGAGAGACGACCAGACGCCAGTAACACGTCCTCCTGCAGAGAGACGACCAGACGCCAGTAAAACGTCCTCCTGCAGAGAGACGACCAGACGCCAGTAAAACGTCCTCCTGCAGAGAGACGACCAGACGCCAGTAAAACGTCCTCCTGCAGAGAGACGACCAGATGCCAGTAAAACGTCCTCCTGCAGAGACGACCAGACGCCAGTAAAACGTCCTCCTGCAGAGAGACGACCAGACGCCAGTAAAACATCCTCCTGCAGAGAGACGACCAGACGCCAGTAAAACGTCCTCCTGCAGAGACGACCAGACGCCAGTAAAACGTCCTCCTGCAGAGAGACGACCAGACGCCAGTAAAACGTCCTCCTGCAGAGAGACGACCAGACGCCAGTAAAACGTCCTCCTGCAGAGACGACCAGACGCCAGTAAAACGTCCTCCTACAGAGAGACGACCAGACGCCAGTAAAACGTCCTCCTGCAGAGAGACGACCAGACGCCAGTAAAACGTCCTCCTGCAGAGAGACGACCAGACGCCAGTAAAACGTCCTCCTGCAGAGACGACCAGACGCCAGTAAAACGTCCTCCTGCAGAGAGACGACCAGACGCCAGTAACACGTCCTCCTGCAGAGAGACGACCAGACGCCAGTAAAACGTCCTCCTGCAGAGACGACCAGACGCCAGTAAAACGTCCTCCTGCAGAGAGACGACCAGACGCCAGTAAAACGTCCTCCTGCAGAGAGACGACCAGACGCCAGTAAAACGTCCTCCTGCAGAGAGACGACCAGACGCCAGTAAAACGTCCTCCTGCAGAGACGACCAGACGCCAGTAAAACGTCCTCCTGCAGAGAGACGACCAGACGCCAGTAAAACGTCCTCCTGCAGAGAGACGACCAGACGCCAGTAAAACGTCCTCCTGCAGAGACGACCAGACGCCAGTAACACGTCCTCCTGCAGAGAGACGACCAGACGCCAGTAAAACATCCTCCTGCAGAGAGACGACCAGACGCCAGTAACACGTCCTCCTGCAGAGAGACGACCAGACGCCAGTAAAACGTCCTCCTGCAGAGAGACGACCAGACGCCAGTAAAACGTCCTCCTGCAGAGAGACGACCAGACGCCAGTAAAACGTCCTCCTGCAGAGACGACCAGACGCCAGTAAAACGTCCTCCTGCAGAGAGACGACCAGACGCCAGTAAAACGTCCTCCTGCAGAGAGACGACCAGACGCCAGTAACACGTCCTCCTGCAGAGAGACGACCAGACGCCAGTAAAACGTCCTCCTGCAGAGAGACGACCAGACGCCAGTAACACGTCCTCCTGCAGAGAGACGACCAGACGCCAGTAAAACGTCCTCCTGCAGAGACGACCAGACGCCAGTAAAACGTCCTCCTGCAGAGAGACGACCAGACGCCAGTAAAACGTCCTCCTGCAGAGAGACGACCAGACGCCAGTAACACGTCCTCCTGCAGAGACGACCAGACGCCAGTAAAACGTCCTCCTGCAGAGACGACCAGACGCCAGTAAAACATCCTCCTGCAGAGAGACGACCAGACGCCAGTAAAACGTCCTCCTGCAGAGACGACCAGACGCCAGTAAAACGTCCTCCTGCAGAGACGACCAGACGCCAGTAAAACATCCTCCTGCAGAGAGACGACCAGACGCCAGTAAAACATCCTCCTGCAGAGAGACGACCAGACGCCAGTAACACGTCCTCCTGCAGAGACGACCAGACGCCAGTAAAACGTCCTCCTGCAGAGAGACGACCAGACGCCAGTAACACGTCCTCCTGCAGAGAGACGACCAGACGCCAGTAAAACATCCTCCTGCAGAGAGACGACCAGACGCCAGTAAAACATCCTCCTGCAGAGAGACGACCAGACGCCAGTAAAACATCCTCCTGCAGAGAGACGACCAGACGCCAGTAAAACATCCTCCTGCAGAGAGACGACCAGACGCCAGTAAAACATCCTCCTGCAGAGAGACGACCAGACGCCAGTAAAACATCCTCCTGCAGAGAGACGACCAGACGCCAGTAAAACATCCTCCTGCAGAGAGACGACCAGACGCCAGTAACACGTCCTCCTGCAGAGAGACGACCAGACGCCAGTAACACGTCCTCCTGCAGAGAGACGACCAGACGCCAGTAAAACGTCCTCCTGCAGAGAGACGACCAGACGCCAGTAAAACGTCCTCCTGCAGAGAGACGACCAGACGCCAGTAAAACGTCCTCCTGCAGAGAGACGACCAGACGCCAGTAACACGTCCTCCTGCAGAGAGACGACCAGACGCCAGTAAAACGTCCTCCTGCAGAGACGACCAGACGCCAGTAAAACGTCCTCCTGCAGAGAGACGACCAGACGCCAGTAAAACGTCCTCCTGCAGAGACGACCAGACGCCAGTAAAACATCCTCCTGCAGAGAGACGACCAGACGCCAGTAAAACGTCCTCCTGCAGAGAGACGACCAGACGGCAGTAAAACGTCCTCCTGCAGAGACGACCAGACGCCAGTAACACGTCCTCCTGCAGAGACGACCAGACGCCAGTAAAACGTCCTCCTGCAGAGAGACGACCAGACGCCAGTAAAACGTCCTCCTGCAGAGAGACGACCAGACGCCAGTAACACGTCCTCCTGCAGAGAGACGACCAGACGCCAGTAACACGTCCTCCTGCAGAGAGACGACCAGACGCCAGTAACACGTCCTCCTGCAGAGAGACGACCAGACGCCAGTAACACGTCCTCCTGCAGAGAGACGACCAGACGCCAGTAAAACGTCCTCCTGCAGAGAGACGACCAGACGCCAGTAAAACGTCCTCCTGCAGAGAGACGACCAGACGCCAGTAACACGTCCTCCTGCAGAGAGACGACCAGACGCCAGTAAAACGTCCTCCTGCAGAGAGACGACCAGACGCCAGTAAAACGTCCTCCTGCAGAGAGACGACCAGACGCCAGTAAAACGTCCTCCTGCAGAGACGACCAGACGCCAGTAAAACGTCCTCCTGCAGAGAGACGACCAGACGCCAGTAACACGTCCTCCTGCAGAGAGACGACCAGACGCCAGTAAAACGTCCTCCTGCAGAGAGACGACCAGACGCCAGTAACACGTCCTCCTGCAGAGAGACGACCAGACGCCAGTAACACGTCCTCCTGCAGAGAGACGACCAGACGCCAGTAACACGTCCTCCTGCAGAGAGACGACCAGACGCCAGTAACACGTCCTCCTGCAGAGACGACCAGACGCCAGTAAAACGTCCTCCTGCAGAGACGACCAGACGCCAGTAAAACGTCCTCCTGCAGAGACGACCAGACGCCAGTAAAACGTCCTCCTACAGAGAGACGACCAGACGCCAGTAAAACGTCCTCCTGCAGAGAGACGACCAGACGCCAGTAAAACGTCCTCCTGCAGAGAGACGACCAGACGCCAGTAACACGTCCTCCTGCAGAGAGACGACCAGACGCCAGTAAAACGTCCTCCTACAGAGAGACGACCAGACGCCAGTAAAACGTCCTCCTGCAGAGAGACGACCAGACGCCAGTAAAACGTCCTCCTGCAGAGACGACCAGACGCCAGTAAAACGTCCTCCTGCAGAGACGACCAGACGCCAGTAAAACGTCCTCCTGCAGAGACGACCAGACGCCAGTAAAACGTCCTCCTGCAGAGAGACGACCAGACGCCAGTAAAACGTCCTCCTGCAGAGACGACCAGACGCCAGTAAAACGTCCTCCTGCAGAGACGACCAGACGCCAGTAAAACGTCCTCCTGCAGAGAGACGACCAGACGCCAGTAAAACATCCTCCTGCAGAGAGACGACCAGACGCCAGTAACACGTCCTCCTGCAGAGAGACGACCAGACGCCAGTAACACGTCCTCCTGCAGAGAGACGACCAGACGCCAGTAAAACGTCCTCCTGCAGAGAGACGACCAGACGCCAGTAAAACGTCCTCCTGCAGAGAGACGACCAGACGCCAGTAAAACGTCCTCCTGCAGAGAGACGACCAGACGCCAGTAAAACGTCCTCCTGCAGAGAGACGACCAGACGCCAGTAAAACGTCCTCCTGCAGAGAGACGACCAGACGCCAGTAAAACGTCCTCCTGCAGAGAGACGACCAGACGCCAGTAAAACGTCCTCCTGCAGAGAGACGACCAGACGCCAGTAACACGTCCTCCTGCAGAGAGACGACCAGACGCCAGTAACACGTCCTCCTGCAGAGAGACGACCAGACGCCAGTAAAACGTCCTCCTGCAGAGAGACGACCAGACGCCAGTAAAACGTCCTCCTGCAGAGAGACGACCAGACGCCAGTAAAACGTCCTCCTGCAGAGAGACGACCAGACGCCAGTAAAACGTCCTCCTGCAGAGAGACGACCAGACGCCAGTAACACGTCCTCCTGCAGAGAGACGACCAGACGCCAGTAAAACGTCCTCCTGCAGAGAGACGACCAGACGCCAGTAACACGTCCTCCTGCAGAGAGACGACCAGACGCCAGTAAAACGTCCTCCTGCAGAGAGACGACCAGACGCCAGTAACACGTCCTCCTGCAGAGAGACGACCAGACGCCAGTAACACGTCCTCCTGCAGAGAGACGACCAGACGCCAGTAAAACGTCCTCCTGCAGAGAGACGACCAGACGCCAGTAAAACGTCCTCCTGCAGAGAGACGACCAGACGCCAGTAAAACGTCCTCCTGCAGAGAGACGACCAGACGCCAGTAAAACGTCCTCCTGCAGAGAGACGACCAGACGCCAGTAAAACGTCCTCCTGCAGAGAGACGACCAGACGCCAGTAAAACGTCCTCCTGCAGAGAGACGACCAGACGCCAGTAAAACGTCCTCCTGCAGAGAGACGACCAGACGCCAGTAAAACGTCCTCCTGCAGAGAGACGACCAGACGCCAGTAACACGTCCTCCTGCAGAGAGACGACCAGACGCCAGTAAAACGTCCTCCTGCAGAGAGACGACCAGACGCCAGTAAAACGTCCTCCTGCAGAGAGACGACCAGACGCCAGTAACACGTCCTCCTGCAGAGAGACGACCAGACGCCAGTAAAACGTCCTCCTGCAGAGAGACGACCAGACGCCAGTAAAACGTCCTCCTGCAGAGAGACGACCAGACGCCAGTAACACGTCCTCCTGCAGAGAGACGACCAGACGCCAGTAACACGTCCTCCTGCAGAGAGACGACCAGACGCCAGTAACACGTCCTCCTGCAGAGAGACGACCAGACGCCAGTAAAACGTCCTCCTGCAGAGAGACGACCAGACGCCAGTAACACGTCCTCCTGCAGAGAGACGACCAGACGCCAGTAAAACGTCCTCCTGCAGAGAGACGACCAGACGCCAGTAAAACGTCCTCCTGCAGAGAGACGACCAGACGCCAGTAAAACGTCCTCCTGCAGAGAGACGACCAGACGCCAGTAAAACGTCCTCCTGCAGAGAGACGACCAGACGCCAGTAACACGTCCTCCTGCAGAGAGACGACCAGACGCCAGTAACACGTCCTCCTGCAGAGAGACGACCAGACGCCAGTAACACGTCCTCCTGCAGAGAGACGACCAGACGCCAGTAACACGTCCTCCTGCAGAGAGACGACCAGACGCCAGTAACACGTCCTCCTGCAGAGAGACGACCAGACGCCAGTAACACGTCCTCCTGCAGAGAGACGACCAGACGCCAGTAACACGTCCTCCTGCAGAGACGACTAGACGCCGGACCAGGTCATAGAGGGGTCAGGACCAGGTCATAGAGGGATCATAGAGGGATCATAGAGGGGTCATGGAGGGGTCATGGAGGGGTCATAGAGGGGTCATAGAGGGGTCATGGAGGGGTCATAGAGTGGTCGTAGAGGGGTCATAGAGGGGTCGAGACCGGGTCATAGAGGGGTCGTAGAGGGGTCATAGAGGGGTCGTAGAGGGGTCATAGAGGGGTCATAGAGGGCTCACCACAGCGACGACAACGCCAGCTCTAGATTATACTGATATATATATCTCATCCTCAGACGGTGACGTTTATCTCTCTGTTCAGCGTATTACATTCTTCTTCTTCTTCTCTCCATCTTTAAAGGTAGAAACGTGACGACTCGTCTGTGAAGATCGACGACTCGGCTCTCTCGACGTGTTCAGGTGAGTCACACCTGCAGAATCAGTCAGAAACCAGGACCTGAACCCTGATCAGGTCCCTCTCAGGACCCTGAACCAGATCAGGATCAGATCCTCCTGAAGAGTTACATCATGATGACATCATCAGTGAACTTCCTCTCTATCTCTGCAGTGATTGGCTGACAGGCTGTTTAATTAATTCATTAATACACACACATTGAATTAATTAGACTTTATTAAAGATATTTGAGATGTTTGAAACAAACTCTCTTATTAGTTGAATAATAAATGAAGGGTTTTAATTAATAAGAATACATTTAAAAAGGTAGCAACTCTTTCAGCTTATTATTCCAACTCAGAACGGAGAAAGAAAAGAAAAACATATCTGGAAAGAGTCAGTTTGTTTTTCCTTTAATACACTATAATACTATTCTATCTGATAATCCTGAATCTGTTATTCGACATCTAGAAGCTGAGATATTTAAACTTTAGACTCTTTATCTCTCAAAAAAAACACTATCAAATTATCAGACAAAATCAGACATGTTAGGATGCAACAATCCCCAAAACCAGCCGGTGAGATCCTGGATGGACGGAACAGTGAACGGGCGGAGAGCTCCAGATCACAGCCTGATATCACAGAATCATGATGGGATGCAACGTGATGGTTTTAATGGTTTTAATGGTTTCAATGGTTTCAATGGTTTTAATGGTTTCAATGGTTTCAATGGTTTTAATGGTTTCAATGGTTTTAATGGTTTCAATGGTTTTAATGGTTTCAATGGTTTGAATGGTTTGAATGGTTTCAATGATTTTAATGGTTTGAATGGTTTTAATGGTTTCAATGGTTTCAATGGTTTCAATGGTTTCAATGGTTTTAATGGTTTCAATGGTTTGAATGGTTTGAATGGTTTTAATGGTTTCAATGGTTTTAATGGTTTGAATGGTTTCAATGGTTTCAATGGTTTGAATGGTTTAAATGGTTTTAATGGTTTCAATGGTTTTAATGGTTTCAATGGTTTTAATGGTTTAAATGGTTTGAATGGTTTGAATGGTTTAAATGGTTTGAATGGTTTCAATGGTTTTAATGGTTTTGATGGTTTCAATGGTTTTAATGGTTTCAATGGTTTCAGTGGTTTTAATGGTTTTAATGGTTTCAATGGTTTTAATGGTTTCAATGGTTTTAATGGTTTTAATGGTTTCAATGGTTTTAATGGTTTCAATGGTTTCAATGGTTTTAATGGTACATTTTGGTCCTTCAGGGTCTACACACTTTATTATAGACTTATTATAGGAGCGGAGGTCACTATTTAAATAAATACATTTAATAATTAGAATGATTATAATCATATATAATTAATAATAATATGTAATTAATATAATTAATTATAATAATAATACATTTATAACAATTTAAATAAAACTCTCACCCTAGTGAAAATTAACAGACAACATGATTGAAAAATTAATTAATAATAAATTGCTGCCCTCAAAATATGTTTTTAATCAGGTATTTATTGTTGACATGACGAGTCACATGACTTTAATCTCTGACTGATGTTTATTCTTCTTTCATCTCAGATCTGATGAATCATTATACTAAACAGAGGATGGATGATGTGATCTGTCTCAGGTCAGATTAACTCTCGTCAGGTGTCTCAGGTCAGATTAACTCTCGTCGGGTGTCTCAGGTCAGATTAACTCTCGTCGGGTGTCTCAGGTCAGATTAACTCTCGTCAGGTGTCTCAGGTCAGATTAACTCTCGTCGGGTGTGTCAAGTCAGATTAACTCTCGTCGGGTGTCTCAGGTCAGATTAACTCTCGTCGGGTGTCTCAGGTCAGATTAACTCTCGTCAGGTGTCTCAGGTCAGATTAACTCTCGTCGGGTGTCTCAGGTCAGATTAACTCTCGTCGGGTGTCTCAAGTCAGATTAACTCTCGTCGGGTGTCTCAGGTCAGATTAACTCTCGTCGGATGTCTCAAATCAGATTAACTCTCGTCGGGTGTCTCAGGTCAGATTAACTCTCGTCGGGTGTCTCAGGTCAGATTAACTCTCGTCGGGTGTCTCAAGTCAGATTAACTCTCATCAGGTGTCTCAGGTCAGATTAACTCTCGTCGGGTGTCTCAGGTCAGATTAACTCTCGTCGGATGTCTCAAATCAGATTAACTCTCATCAGGTGACTCAGGTCAGATTAACTCTCGTCAGGTGTCTCAGGTCAGATTAACTCTCGTCGGGTGTCTCAAGTCAGATTAACTCTCATCAGGTGTCTCAGGTCAGATTAACTCTCGTCGGGTGTCTCAGGTCAGATTAACTCTCGTCGGGTGTCTCAAGTCAGATTAACTCTCATCAGGTGTCTCAGGTCAGATTAACTCTCGTCGGGTGTCTCAGGTCAGATTAACTCTCGTCGGATGTCTCAAATCAGATTAACTCTCATCAGGTGTCTCAGGTCAGATTAACTCTCGTCAGGTGTCTCAGGTCAGATTAACTCTCGTCGGGTGTCTCAAGTCAGATTAACTCTCATCAGGTGTCTCAGGTCAGATTAACTCTCGTCGGGTGTCTCAGGTCAGATTAACTCTCGTCGGGTGTCTCAGGTCAGATTAACTCTCGTTAGGTGTCTCAAATCAGATTAACTCTCATCAGGTGTCTCAGGTCAGATTAACTCTCGTCAGGTGTCTCAGGTCAGATTAAGTCTCATCAGGTGTCTCAGGTCAGATTAACTCTCGTCAGGTGTCTCAGGTCAGATTAAGTCTCGTCAGGTGTCTCAGGTCAGATTAAGTCTCGTCAGGTGTCTCAGGTCAGATTAAGTCTCATCAGGTGTCTCAGGTCAGATTAAGTCTCATCAGGTGTCTCAGGTCAGATTAAGTCTCATCAGGTGTTGAAGTTAAAGAGAAACGACGACGGCGCCCTCCGCTGGCTGAAACCTTCATCTTCAGCTCCTCGTCTCTGAGTCCGACTCGGCAGAGATCACAAACATCAGACCAAATGAAACCATCACAGAGTTTCTTCAGGTTCTGCATCAGTTGTTTAATTTGTAAAATATCATCAGTTTACATATTGATTATTGATTATTGATCTGTACAGTCGTTTATATGAGAAACATTCACAACTAAAGGTAGAGACTAACTGCAGAGAGAAGATCAACCAATCAGCCAATCAGATTTCACGGCTCAGTTTGGTTCTTTAGAATTCAAATCTGCCCCCAAAGGATCAATAAAAGCAGAAAGCAGTCAGCGTTCTCTGCAGCCCGGTCCACGTTTCAGATTCAGGTTTGTGAATGTGAAGCTTCTTCAGCAGCAACATGTGAACAAAGAGCTCAACGGGCTGCAGATTCCAGATGTTTCAGAACCAAAAGAAACCTTTGTAGTTGTTAGTTTCATCGTTTAAAGGTTGTGTGAGTGTCTGCAGTACGTTTCTCTGTTTCAGCACGTTGGACTCTGGAACTAAACTAAACTAAAATCATTCAGCTAATCTTTAAATGAACCTTCAACCTGAACATTGCTCAGCTGGACTGACAGGAATAGATACTCGTTGATATTAAGGTTAAAATGTCATCTTTAATATAAATAGATTCACTACTTTAATCTCACTTTGACTAAATGTGTTATTCGTGTGTTTCCGTGCAGAGAAACTGAAGCCAGAAGATTCACCTGAGAGCCAACGACAGGAAGGAGGTGAGAACAAACAGACTTTCAAAATAAAACCACACTAAAGAACTAAAGAGAGACAACACAGAAAACAACAGTCCAGTTTTTAAAGAACAAAAGGTTCAGAGACACTCTGAGGACGCTCTGAGGAAGAAACCAGCAGCTGGAAGGTGTTGTTAGAGTTCTACCTGCTGCTGCTGGGATTCACCTGCAGGAGGCGACAGCGTCTAATGTTCTGTGTCACTCGTCGTGTTTCCATTCAGTTGTCAAGACAATTAACTTATTTATCACTCTTAAAGAGGAGAAACGTGTTTTTAATGTGTTTTAACTCAGATAATGAGAAAAGTTAGTAGAGATGCACCGATACCCGATACCGATACCCGATACCCGATACCCGATACCCGATACCGATACTGTGCTCAGGTACTCGTACTCGCAAAACGGCCGGGATCCCACCTCAGCTGGCGCACGAAGGCCCTCACTTTCATTGCACCACGGGGTTTAGCTTGCACCCTCTGACTCGTGCGTGAGTTAGACGCCTTGGTCCGTGTTTCAAGACGGGTCGGGTGGGCTGCAGACATCGCCGCAGACCCCTGGAGCCTTTTACGTGGGCCGAGCTGCGACGCGGTCGGGGTGCACTGAGGACAGTCCTCCTCGGTGGACGGTCCTCCTCGGTGGACAGTCGCACTGGGAGCTGCAAGCCCTTTGTCCACGGTGCGTTGAGGTCTGGACGGGGAGCGCTGTAAAGCTGCGGCCGCGATCCACCTTCGCCCCGAGCCTTTCCAAGCCGACCTAGAGCCGGTGGCGGCGCACCGCCTCGTCTGCGGGACTCCCCAGCCTGCCGTGTGTCGCTCACACCCTCCAGCTGGCTGTTAACGAGGGTCTTTAGGCACAGAGAAGTACTCGTATCGGTACTCGGTATCGGAGAGTACCCAAATGTAAGTACTAGTACTCGGTCTGAATGAAGTGATATCGGTGCATCCCTAGAAGTTCTTACAGTTTTATACTCAAACATGTCAAACGATAATATAAATAATAACTCTGGTATTATGTTGAGAAGAATCATCGTATCATCTCCTCCAGTAGCGATCCAATCCCTTCATTAACAACTCGTCTCACTTTTCTTTCGTCCTGATGAAGAAGCAGTTTGTGTTAAAGATGGCCGACGGGCCGCCGCCTGTCAGGTGAGTAGAGGCTGCTTCAAATCTACCGTTGAACTTCATGTTGGTAAAAACGCTGAAACGGTTCGTCCATCACCTCTGAGATCTGCAGTTATCTATTTATCTATCTATCTACCTATCTGTAAGAAGGGATCAAAAGTGTTTCTCAGCGTATTAGAGGTCATTAGAGGTCAGTGTGAACACAAGCAGCAGAGAAACTCTTGTTTATCTCCACAGCATCAAGTCCAATAACTGTCACGCAACACTTCCTGTAGATGTTTCACAATAAGAGCCTCCTGGGACGGGGGAGGATTATGCCCTTTGAGTTGGTGGAAGTGTTTTAGTGTCAAACATTTGTGCAGGAAGTGTGAAGTTTCATTGAAGTGATAAAAAGAAACTAAAAATAAGGAGTGAATGATTCTTCAGTGTAACAGGTGTAACAGGTATAACAGGTGTAACTGGTGTAACAGGTGTAACAGGTAAACATGGAGTTGAGTTTCTATCAGCAGCAGATCAACCCGTCTGTCTCCACGTATACAAATCTGTTTAAAAAGGGATATTTTGCTCGACGTTTTGGCTTCTCGTCCACACGCTAACGGAGTTTTGGGACGATCCACCATACATACCATAACGTTACCGCCATACCCTAACGTTACCGCCGTACCATAACGTTACCGCCATACCATAACGTTACCTCCATACCATAACGTTACCTCCATACCATAACGTTACCACCATACCATAACGTTACCTCCATACCATAACGTTACCACCATACCATAACGTTACCGCCATACCCTAACGTTACCGCCGTACCATAACGTTACCGCCATACCATAACGTTACCTCCATACCATAACGTTACCTCCATACCATAACGTTACCACCATACCATAACGTTACCTCCATACCATAACGTTACCTCCGTACCATAACGATACCTCCGTACCATAACGTTACCGCCGTACCATAACGTTACCTCCGTACCATAACGTTACCTCCGTACCATAACGTTACCTCCGTACCATAACGTTACCTCCATACCATAACGTTACCGCCATACCATAACGTTATCACCATACCATAACGTTACCACCATACCATAACGTACCTCCGTACCATAACGTTACCCCAAACCATAACGTTACCACCACACCATAAGGTTACCGCCATACCATAACGTTACCGTCGAACCATAACGTTACCCCAAACCATAACGTTACCACCATACCATAACGTTACCTCCATACCATAACGTTACCACCATACCATAAAGTTACCTCCATACCATAACGTTACCGCCGTACCATAACGTTACCTCCATACCATGTTACCTCCATACCATAACGTTACCACCATAACGTTACCACCATACCATAACGTTACCGTCATACCATAACGTTACCACCATACCATAACGTTACCTCCATACCATAACGTTACCTCCATACCATAACGTTACCTCCATACCATAACGTTACCGCAATACCATAACGTTATCACCATACCATAACGTTACCACCATACCATAACGTACCTCCGTACCATAACGTTACCGTCGAACCATAACGTTACCCCAAACCATAACGTTACCACCACACCATAAGGTTACCGCCATACCATAACGTTACCACCATACCATAACGTACCTCCGTACCATAACGTTACCGTCGAACCATAACGTTACCCCAAACCATAACGTTACCACCACACCATAAGGTTACCGCCATACCATAACGTTACCGTCGAACCATAACGTTACCACCATACCATAACGTTACCACCATAACGTTACCACCATACCATAACGTTACCGTCATACCATAACGTTACCACCATACCATAATGTTACCTCCATACCATAACGTTACCACCATACCATAACGTTACCTCCATACCATAACGTTACCGCCATACCATAACGTTACCACCATACCATAACGTTACCGCCATACCATAACGTTACCACCATACCATAACGTTACCACCATACCATAACGTTACCTCCATACCATAATGTTACCTCCATACCATAACGTTACCACCATACCATAACGTTACCACCATACCATAACGTTACCGCCATACCATAACGTTACCTGTCCGTGACAGAGTTAGCGTGCAGCTTTAGCCGTTTTAGCGTGTGAGTGTAGACAGATTATTTGTATTAGTTTATTTTAGATATGTGTATACGTGTAGACGGAGCTGTGTTCAGGGCCTGAACAGAGGCTTCATACTCAAATATGATCACATGTAAAAGAGAGAACAAAGAGCTGTTGATGTGTTGAAATCAGAGGTTGACCTCTAAATCAGAGGTCGACCTCTAACGCAGCGTGTTGACCTCTAACGCAGCGTGTTGACCTCTAACGCAGCGTGTTGACCTCTAACGCAGCGTGTTGACCTCTAACGCAGCGTGTTGACCTCTAACGCAGCGTGTTGACCTCTAACGCAGCGTGGTGCAGTGATGTAAAACGTTCAGTGCAGCCAGCCTGCTCTTTAAATGAACACTTGATAAACTCATATTCTGGACAGTTATTATGATATCATTATTAAAGCTGATCGTCTCTCCGTCGGCGGCGAGGCAACAGTTATAAACGGTGTTCGTACAGGAAGCTAAAGGGTTGTGCTGTTATATTGCAAAGGATTTTCCTGCAGCTGTCGTCGTCGTCTCTTTGGTTTCAAACCAAACTGTCCTCATCCAGCGTGTCTCCACCTCCGGTCCACTGTTTCTAGGAGACAACACGTCCTCTGAACGACCCCCGACACCGTCAGTCCACCGTCAGACGTCGCCCACGTCGAAGGCCCTCATCAGCAGGTCCAGGTCCCCGACGCTGGCAGCCTGGACCAGCTCGGGTTGGTCCATCATGGAGATGGCGATTCGCAGGGCGGCCCAGATGTTAGCCGACATCTGCTGATGGCTACAGCGCTGACTCTGCCTCTGCTGGTTCAACGCCGTCAGGAAGTTACTGACCGCCTCCCTGCAGGACCAGACCAGGACCAGGACCAGGTCAGACCAGGACCAGGACCACACAAACATACACACTACTGTAACCCCACATTTGGTATCGCTGTTGTTCTAGTCCTGAATGTGTCCTATAATCATTAGTGTTCTAGTCCTGAATGTGTCCTATAATCATTAGTGTTCTAGTCCTGAATGTGTCCTATAATCATTAGTGTTCTAGTCCTGAATGTGTCCTATAATCATTAGTGTTCTAGTCCTGAATGTGTCCTATAATCATTAGTGTTCTAGTCCTGAATGTGTCCTATAATCATTAGTGTTCTAGTCCTGAATGTGTCCTATAATCATTAGTGTTCTAGTCCTGAATGTGTCCTATAATCATTAGTGTTCTAGTCCTGAATGTGTCCTATAATCATTAGTGTTCTAGTCCTGAATGTGTCCTATAATCATCAGTGTTCTAGTCCTGAATGTGTCCTATAATCATTAGTGTTCTAGTCCTGAATGTGTCCTATAATCATCAGTGTTCTAGTCCTGAATGTGTCCTATAATCATCAGTGTTCTAGTCCTGAATGTGTCCTATAATCATCAGTGTTCTAGTCCTGAATGTGTCCTATAATCATTAGTGTTCTAGTCCTGAATGTGTCCTATAATCATCAGTGTTCTAGTCCTGAATGTGTCCTATAATCATTAGTGTTCTAGTCCTGAATGTGTCCTATAATCATTAGTGTTCTAGTCCTGAATGTGTCCTATAATCATTAGTGTTCTAGTCCTGAATGTGTCCTATAATCATTATTGTTCTAGTCCTGAATGTGTCCTATAATCATTAGTGTTCTAGTCCTGAATGTGTCCTATAATCATTAGTGTTCTAGTCCTGAATGTGTCCTATAATCATTAGTGTTCTAGTCCTGAATGTGTCCTATAATCATCAGTGTTCTAGTCCTGAATGTGTCCTATAATCATTAGTGTTCTAGTCCTGAATGTGTCCTATAATCATCAGTGTTCTAGTCCTGAATGTGTCCTATAATCATTAGTGTTCTAGTCCTGAATGTGTCCTATAATCATTAGTGTTCTAGTCCTGAATGTGTCCTATAATCATTAGTGTTCTAGTCCTGAATGTGTCCTATAATCATCAGTGTTCTAGTCCTGAATGTGTCCTATAATCATTAGTGTTCTAGTCCTGAATGTGTCCTATAATCATCAGTGTTCTAGTCCTGAATGTGTCCTATAATCATCAGTGTTCTAGTCCTGAATGTGTCCTATAATCATCAGTGTTCTAGTCCTGAATGTGTCCTATAATCATTAGTGTTCTAGTCCTGAATGTGTCCTATAATCATTAGTGTTCTAGTCCTGAATGTGTCCTATAATCATTAGTGTTCTAGTCCTGAATGTGTCCTATAATCATTAGTGTTCTAGTCCTGAATGTGTCCTATAATCATTAGTGTTCTAGTCCTGAATGTGTCCTATAATCATCAGTGTTCTAGTCCTGAATGTGTCCTATAATCATTAGTGTTCTAGTCCTGAATGTGTCCTATAATCATCAGTGTTCTAGTCCTGAATGTGTCCTATAATCATCAGTGTTCTAGTCCTGAATGTGTCCTATAATCATCAGTGTTCTAGTCCTGAATGTGTCCTATAATCATTAGTGTTCTAGTCCTGAATGTGTCCTATAATCATTAGTGTTCTAGTCCTGAATGTGTCCTATAATCATTAGTGTTCTAGTCCTGAATGTGTCCTATAATCATTAGTGTTCTAGTCCTGAATGTGTCCTATAATCATTAGTGTTCTAGTCCTGAATGTGTCCTATAATCATTAGTGTTCTAGTCCTGAATGCGTCCTATAATCATTAGTGTTCTAGTCCTGAATGTGTCCTATAATCATTAGTGTTCTAGTCCTGAATGTGTCCTATAATCATTATTGTTCTAGTCCTGAATGCGTCCTATAATCATTAGTGTTCTAGTCCTGAATGCGTCCTATAATCATTAGTGTTCTAGTCCTGAATGTGTCCTATAATCATTAGTGTTCTAGTCCTGAATGCGTCCTATAATCATTAGTGTTCTAGTCCTGAATGTGTCCTATAATCATTAGTGTTCTAGTCCTGAATGTGTCCTATAATCATTAGTGTTCTAGTCCTGAATGTGTCCTATAATCATTATTGTTCTAGTCCTGAATGTGTCCTATAATCATTAGTGTTCTAGTCCTGAATGTATTCTCAGGTGAGACAGCTGGTGGAGTTACCTGTGAGCTCCCAGGTTGATGCAGCTGATCCCCAGGTTGTATCTGGACCGGATGAATCCGGGCTGCAGCTCCAGAGCTCTGGTGTACGACTCCACCGCCTCCTCACTGCGGTCTCCGTTCGCCAGCGTTGCACCCAGACGGTTCCACAGCAGGTAGTCCTGAAGAGACAAACAGGAAGGTAACGCTGCCATGACATCATCAGACCACAGCCAGGTGAAGGGTCCGACTGAAGATCGCCCACTTAGTGGTCCAACATGGTTCCCTTTGACTCTCACACCTGAAGCTGACATGACCATTTATGACAAACTATACTACCACTTTTTTTACTTTATTCGACATACTATACTAAACTTGAACTCCCTCGTGATCAATAAAGTTACTATCTATCTATCTATACTATGACTTTTTTATCACTTTTTTAGACATATTATACTATCGACATACTATTCCACATATTATACTATGACTTTTTTTTTATAAAAAAGTTCGACATATTATACAATGACTTTTTTTTTATAAAAAAGTTCGACATATTATACAATGACTTTTTTTTCCATAACATTTTTCGACATACTATACTATTATGTATTATACTATTACTGTTATGCCGACGATACACAGGTCTACATTTCAACAAAACCCACCGCTGCCCTGCCACCCTATGACTTTTGTTTGTAAAATTTTTCTTCATATTATACTATGACTTTTTTCTAGTGAAATTTTTCGACATACTATACAATGACTTTTTGTAATGAAATTCTTCAACTTACTAAACTATGACCTTTTTTGGTGAAATTTTTCGACCTACTAAACTATGACTTTTTTGGGTGAAATTCTTCAACTTACTAAACCATGACTTTTTTTGGTGAAATTCTTCGACTTTCTAAACTATGACTTTTTGTAATGAAAGTATTCGACAAACAATATAATGACTTTTTTTCATGACATTATTCGACATACTAAACTATGACTTTTTTTTCCATAACATTTTTCGACATACCATACTATGACTTTTTTTATAAAAATGTTGACATACTATACTATGACTTTTTTTTCCATACAAATATTCGACATACTATACTATGACTTTTGTTTTGTGAAATTATTCGAAATACTTTTTTATAAAATTTTTCGACATACTATACTATGACTTTTTGTAATGAAAGTATTCGACAAACAATATTATGACTTTTTTTCATGACATTATTCGACATACTAAACTATGACTTTATTCTAGTGAAATTTTTCGACATGCTATACTACGACTTTTTTTTCTAAACATTTTCGACATACTATACTATGACTTTTTTTGGTGAAATTATCCGAAATACTATACTATGACTTTTTTTTCTAAACATTTTCGACTTACTAAACTGACTTTTTTTGGTGAAATTCTTCGACATACTATACTACGACTTTTTGTAATGAAAGTATTCGACACACAATATTGTGACTTTTTTTGGTGAAATTCTTCGACTTAGTAAACTATGACTTTTTTTGGTGAAATTCTTCAACTTAATAAACTATGATTTTTTTTGTGATGAAATTCTTCAACTTACTAAACTATGACTTTTTGGTGAAATTCTTCGACTCTAAACTATGACTTTTTTTGGTGAAATTCTTCGACTTACTAAACCATGACTTTTTTTGGTGAAATTCTTCGACTTATTAAACTATGATTTTTTTTGGTGAAATCTTTCGACTTACTAAACTATGACTTTTTTTGGTTAAATTCTTCGACTTAATAAACTATGACTTTTTTTGGTGAAATTTTTCGACATACTATACTATGACTTTTTGTAATGAAAGTATTCGACAAACAATATAATGACTTTTTTTCATGACATTATTCGACATACTAAACTATGACTTTTTTTTCCATAACATTTTTCGACATACTATACTATGACTTTTGTTTTGTGAAATTATTCGAAATACTTTTTTATAAAATTTTTCGACATACCTATGACTTTTTGTAATGAAAGTATTCGACAAACAATATTATGACTTTTTTTCATGACATTATTCGACATACTAAACTATGACTTTGTTCAAGTGAAATTTTTTGACATGCTATACTATGACTTTTTTTTATAAACATTTTCGACATACTATACTATGACTTTTTTTGTAATGAAATTCTTCGACTTACTAAACTATGCCTTTTTTTGGTGAAATTTCTCAACATACTATACAATGACTTTTTTTGGTGAAATTCTTCGACTTTCTAAACTATGACTTTTTTTGGTGAAATTCTTCGACTTACTAAACCATTACTTTTTTTGGCGAAATTCTTCGACTTCCTAAACTATGACTTTTTTTGGTGAAATTCTTCGACTTACTATACTATGACTTTTTTTTCCATAAAAGTTTTCGACTTACTAAACCATGACTTTTTGCAATGAAATTCTTCGATTTACTAAACTATGACTTTTTTTGTAATGAAATTCTTCGACTTACTAAACTATGACTTTTTTTGGTGAAATTTTTCGACTTTCTAAACTATGACTTTTTTTGGTGAAATTCTTCGACATACTATACTACGACTTTTTGTAATGAAAGTATTCGACACACAATATTGTGACTTTTTTTGGTGAAATTCTTCGACTTACTAATCTATGACTTTTTTTGGTGAAATTCTTCGACTTACTAAACCATGACTTTTTTTGGTGAAATTCTTCGACTTACTAAACCATTACTTTTTTTGGCGAAATTCTTCGACTTACTAAACTATGACTTTTTTTGGTGAAATTCTTCGACTTACTAAACTATGACTTTTTTTGGTGACATTTTTCGACTTACTAAACTATGACTTTTTTTGGTGAAATTCTTCAACTTACTAAACTATGACTTTTTTTGGTGAAATTCTTCGACTTCCTAAACTATGACTTTTTGCAATGAAATTCTTCGATTTACTAAACTATGACTTTTTTTTTAATGAAATTCTTCGACTTACTAAACTATGACTTTTTTTGGTGAAATTCTTCGACTTACTAAACTATGACTTTTTTTGGTGACATTTTTCGACTTACTAAACTATGACTTTTTTTGGTGAAATTCTTCAACCTACTAAACTATGACTTTTTTTGGTGAAATTCTTCGACTTCCTAAACTATGACTTTTTTTGGTGAAATTCTTCGACTTCCTAAACTATGACTTTTTGCAATGAAATTCTTCGATTTACTAAACTATGACTTTTTTGTAATGAAATTCTTCGACTTACTAAACTATGACTTTTTTTGGTGAAATTTTTCGACTTTCTAAACTATGACTTTTTTTGGTGAAATTCTTCGACATACTATACTACGACTTTTTGTAATGAAAGTATTCGACACACAATATTGTGACTTTTTTTGGTGAAATTCTTCGACTTACTAATCTATGACTTTTTTTGGTGAAATTCTTCGACTTACTAAACCATTACTTTTTTTGGCGAAATTCTTCGACTTACTAAACTATGACTTTTTTTGGTGAAATTCTTCGACTTACTAAACTATGACTTTTTTTGGTGACATTTTTCGACTTACTAAACTATGACTTTTTTTGGTGAAATTCTTCGACTTACTAATCTATGACTTTTTTTGGTGAAATTCTTCGACTTACTAAACCATGACTTTTTTTGGTGAAATTCTTCGACTTACTAAACCATTATTTTTTTGGCGAAATTCTTCGACGTACTAAACTATGACTTTTTTTGGTGAAATTCTTCGACTTACTAAACTATGACTTTTTTTGGTGACATTTTTCGACTTACTAAACTATGACTTTTTTTGGTGAAATTCTTCGACTTACTAAACTATGACTTTTTTTGGTGAAATTCTTCGACATACTATATTACGACTTTTTGTAATGAAAGTATTCGACACACAATATTGTGACTTTTTTTGGTGAAATTTTTCGACTTTCTAAACTATGACTTTTTTTGGTGAAATTCTTCGACATACTATACTACGACTTTTTGTAATGAAAGTATTCGACACACAATATTGTGACTTTTTTTGGTGAAATTCTTCGACTTACTAATCTATGACTTTTTTTGGTGACATTTTTCGACTTACTAAACTATGACTTTTTTTGGTGAAATTCTTCGACTTACTAAACTATGACTTTTTTTGGTGACATTTTTCGACTTACTAAACTATGACTTTTTTTGGTGAAATTCTTCGACTTACTAATCTATGACTTTTTTTGGTGAAATTCTTCGACTTACTAAACCATGACTTTTTTTGGTGAAATTCTTCGACTTACTAAACCATTACTTTTTTTGGCGAAATTCTTCGACTTACTAAACTATGACTTTTTTTGGTGAAATTCTTCGACTTACTAAACTATGACTTTTTTTGGTGACATTTTTCGACTTACTAAACTATGACTTTTTTTGGTGAAATTCTTCGACTTACTAAACTATGACTTTTTTTGGTGAAATTCTTCGACATACTATATTACGACTTTTTGTAATGAAAGTATTCGACACACAATATTGTGACTTTTTTTGGTGAAATTTTTCGACTTTCTAAACTATGACTTTTTTTGGTGAAATTCTTCGACATACTATACTACGACTTTTTGTAATGAAAGTATTCGACACACAATATTGTGACTTTTTTTGGTGAAATTCTTCGACTTACTAATCTATGACTTTTTTTGGTGAAATTCTTCGACTTACTAAACCATTACTTTTTTTGGCGAAATTCTTCGACTTACTAAACTATGACTTTTTTTGGTGACATTTTTCGACTAGTAGTACGTACTGATTTGGCCAAAATGTAGTATGTAGTATGCAGTATGTGAACAAAAGCAAAATCTCCAGTATGCCAGAAATACCCGGATGACGTACTGATTTGGAAAAATTCTCCAGTATGCATCGGACCAGTCTATCTCGCCTACTGTATCCCACAATGCAAAGCGCCGGAACAGCACAGGCTACGGGTATAAAAACAGCAGCCAGAAGCTGCTCTTTTTTTACGTTTTCTGTAGCAATTTCAACACTAAATTCACTTCTGAAAGTTTTTGAGGCGAGAAATCAACTGTGTAGATTATTAATATCGGCAGTTTTACGAAGTTAGATGGCGAATCGAACATTTGTTCCACCGTTGTCGGAGTTTAGAAGCTCCACAGAATACCGTGACAGCCAGCGAGCGCCTGCCCGGGTCGCTGCCAGCAAGCCGGGTAGTCACGCTCAGAGACCGCTATGAGCTGCTGGAGCTCTCTAGAGACCGGTCTGTAGACGAGAGGCTTTGATTTCCTTGTTGACGGATAGTTTGTTTAAATATCACAACACAGATGTCCATTATAAATTAACAGGAACCTGTGTTTATCTGCCTTTTTGGAGTTAAAAAGCTCCACAATCACCCGCAGGCGTAGCTCGCTGGAGAGCCGGCCAGTGACGCTCACAGAGCGGCTGCAGAGCAGCAGAGTGGCGAGGGAAGAGGAGAGGAGAGGAAGAGGAGAGAGAAGAGGAGAGGAAGAGGAGAAAGAAGAGGAGAGGAGAGAGAAGAGGAGAGGAAGAGGAGAGAGAAGAGGAGAGGAGAGAGAAGAGGAGAGAGAAGAAGAGAGGGAAAGAGCAGCTTCTGACGGGGCAGAGAGGTTCCTGATGAGACAACATGACACTTTTTTAACATGTCTCTAATATCTGGAGGGAGATCAGTCCTGTTGCTGTAACTGAAAAAGCAGTTTGAGTAAAGTAAACGTTGTGGATGAATGTTTTATATTTCCCGTCTCTCCTCGTTGATGATCCTGTTTGTCGGACTTCTTTATGAGCTGTCAGAATAAATAGTTTAAACCTGCAGTATCTTATAAAGTAAACAAGCACAACATAAACAACAAAATCAAAGTTGTATTTTTTGATAATATTGTAATAGTGGTACAAGTTAGTTTTTTTGTCCTGTGCTTTAAGAGCTGGTTTGAAGGCTTAAGCCTCGTCTAGCATACTGCTAAATACATCACTTTAACTGTCACATACTGCATACTACTGAGGAACGCAGTATACAGTATGTACTGTATACTGCATACTGCGCTCCTCAGTAGTATGCAGTATGCGGTTTCGAAAACAGCCTATGACTTTTTTTGGTGAAATTCTTCGACTTCCTAAACTATGACTTTTTGCAATGAAATTCTTCGATTTACTAAACTATGACTTTTTTTGTAATGAAATTCTTCGACTTACTAAACTATGACTTTTTTTGGTGAAATTCTTCGACTTACTAAACCATTACTTTTTTTGGCGAAATTCTTCGACTTACTAAACTATGACTTTTTTTGGTGAAATTCTTCAACTTACTAAACTATGACTTTTTGCAATGAAATTCTTCGATTTACTAAACTATGACTTTTTTTGTAATGAAATTCTTCGACTTACTAAACTATGACTTTTTTTGGTGAAATTCTTCAACTTACTAAACTATGACTTTTTGCAATGAAATTCTTCGATTTACTAAACTATGACTTTTTTTGTAATGAAATTCTTCGACTTACTATACTATGACTTTTTTTTCCATAAAAGTTTTCGACTTACTAAACCATGACTTTTTGCAATGAAATTCTTCGATTTACTAAACTATGACTTTTTTTGTAATGAAATTCTTCGACTTACTAAACTATGACTTTTTTTGGTGAAATTCTTCGACTTACTAAACCATTACTTTTTTTGGCGAAATTCTTCGACTTACTAAACTATGACTTTTTTTGGTGAAATTTTTCGACTTTCTAAACTATGACTTTTTTTGGTGAAATTCTTCAACTTACTAAACTATGACTTTTTGCAATGAAATTCTTCGATTTACTAAACTATGACTTTTTTTGTAATGAAATTCTTCGACTTACTAAACTATGACTTTTTTTGGTGAAATTCTTCAACTTACTAAACTATGACTTTTTGCAATGAAATTCTTCGATTTACTAAACTATGACTTTTTTTGTAATGAAATTCTTCGACTTACTAAACTATGACTTTTTTTGGTGAAATTCTTCAACTTACTAAACTATGACTTTTTGCAATGAAATTCTTCGATTTACTAAACTATGACTTTTTTTGTAATGAAATTCTTCGACTTACTATACTATGACTTTTTTTTCCATAAAAGTTTTCGACTTACTAAACCATGACTTTTTGCAATGAAATTCTTCGATTTACTAAACTATGACTTTTTTTGTTATGAAATTCTTCGACTTACTAAACTATGACTTTTTTTGGTGAAATTCTTCGACTTACTAAACCATTACTTTTTTTGGCGAAATTCTTCGACTTACTAAACTATGACTTTTTTTGGTGAAATTCTTCAACTTACTAAACTATGACTTTTTTTGGTGAAATTTTTCGACTTTCTAAACTATGACTTTTTTTGGTGAAATTCTTCGACTTCCTAAACTATGACTTTTTGCAATGAAATTCTTCGATTTACTAAACTATGACTTTTTTTGTAATGAAATTCTTCGACTTACTATACTATGACTTTTTTTTCCATAAAAGTTTTCGACTTACTAAACCATGACTTTTTGCAATGAAATTCTTCGATTTACTAAACTATGACTTTTTTTGTAATGAAATTCTTCGACTTACTAAACTATGACTTTTTTTGGTGAAATTCTTCGACTTACTAAACCATTACTTTTTTTGGCGAAATTCTTCGACTTACTAAACTATGACTTTTTTTGGTGAAATTCTTCAACTTACTAAACTATGACTTTTTGCAATGAAATTCTTCGATTTACTAAACTATGACTTTTTTTGTAATGAAATTCTTCGACTTACTAAACTATGACTTTTTTTGGTGAAATTCTTCAACTTACTAAACTATGACTTTTTGCAATGAAATTCTTCGATTTACTAAACTATGACTTTTTTTGTAATGAAATTCTTCGACTTACTAAACTATGACTTTTTTTGGTGAAATTCTTCAACTTACTAAACTATGACTTTTTGCAATGAAATTCTTCGATTTACTAAACTATGACTTTTTTTGTAATGAAATTCTTCGACTTACTATACTATGACTTTTTTTTCCATAAAAGTTTTCGACTTACTAAACCATGACTTTTTGCAATGAAATTCTTCGATTTACTAAACTATGACTTTTTTTGTTATGAAATTCTTCGACTTACTAAACTATGACTTTTTTTGGTGAAATTCTTCGACTTACTAAACCATTACTTTTTTTGGCGAAATTCTTCGACTTACTAAACTATGACTTTTTTTGGTGAAATTCTTCAACTTACTAAACTATGACTTTTTTTGGTGAAATTTTTCGACTTTCTAAACTATGACTTTTTTTGGTGAAATTCTTCGACTTACTAAACTATGACTTTTTTTGGTGAAATTCTTCAACTTACTAAACTATGACTTTTTGCAATGAAATTCTTCGATTTACTAAACTATGACTTTTTTTGTAATGAAATTCTTCGACTTACTATACTATGACTTTTTTTTCCATAAAAGTTTTCGACTTACTAAACCATGACTTTTTGCAATGAAATTCTTCGATTTACTAAACTATGACTTTTTTTGTAATGAAATTCTTCGACTTACTAAACTATGACTTTTTTTGGTGAAATTCTTCGACTTACTAAATCATTACTTTTTTTGGCGAAATTCTTCGACTTACTAAACTATGACTTTTTTTGGTGAAATTCTTCAACTTACTAAACTCTGACTTTTTTTGGTGAAATTTTTCGACTTTCTAAACTATGACTTTTTTTGGTGAAATTCTTCGACATACTATACTACGACTTTTTGTAATGAAAGTATTCGACACACAATATTGTGACTTTTTTTGGTGAAATTCTTCGACTTACTAAACCATGACTTTTTTTGGTGAAATTCTTCGACTTACTAAACCATTACTTTTTTTGGTGAAATTCTTCGACTTACTAAACTATGACTTTTTTTGGTGACATTTTTCGACTTACTAAACTATGACTTTTTTTGGTGAAATTCTTCAACTTACTAAACTATGACTTTTTTTGGTGAAATTCTTCGACTTCCTAAACTATGACTTTTTTTGGTGAAATTCTTCGACTTCCTAAACTATGACTTTTTGCAATGAAATTCTTCGATTTACTAAACTATGACTTTTTTTGTAATGAAATTCTTCGACTTACTAAACCATTACTTTTTTTGGCGAAATTCTTCGACTTCCTAAACTATGACTATTTTTGGTGAAATTCTTCGACTTACTAAACCATGACTTTTTGTAATGAAATTCTTCGACTTACTAAACTATGACTTTTTTGGTGAAATTTTTCGACTTACTAAGCTATGACTTTTTGTAATGAAAGTATTCGACAAACAATATTATGACTTTTTTCTAGTGACATTTTTCGACATGCTATACTATGACTTTTTTTTCTAAACATTTTCGACATACTATGATTTTTTTTGTAATGAAATTCTTCGACTTATTATACTATGACTTTTTTTGGTGAAATTATCCGAAATACTATACTATGACTTTTTTTTCTAAACATTTTCGACTTACTAAACTATGACTTTTTTTGGTGAAATTCTTCGACTTACTAAACCATGACTTTTTTTGGTGAAATTCTTTGACTTACTAAACCATGACTTTTTTTGGTGAAATTCTTCGACTTACTAAACTATGCCTTTTTTTGGTGAAATTTCTCAACATACTATACAATGACTTTTTTTGGTGAAATTCTTCGACTTACTAAACTATGACTTTTTTTGGTGAAATTCTTCGACTTACTAAACTATGACTTTTTTTGGTGAAATTCTTCAACTTACTAAACCATGACTTTTTTTGGTGAAATTCTTTGACTTACTAAACCATGACTTTTTTTGGTGAAATTCTTCGACTTACTAAACTATGTCTTTTTTTGGTGAAATTTCTCAACATACTATACAATGACTTTTTTTGGTGAAATTCTTCGATTTACTAAACTATGACTTTTTTTGTAATGAAATTCTTCGACTTACTAAACTATGACTTTTTTTGTAATGAAATTCTTTGACTTACTAAACCATGACTTTTTTTGGTGAAATTCTTCGACTTACTAAACTATGCCTTTTTTTGGTGAAATTTCTCAACATACTATACAATGACTTTTTTTGGTGAAATTCTTCGATTTACTAAACTATGACTTTTTTTGTAATGAAATTCTTCGACTTACTAAACTATGACTTTTTTTGGTGAAATTCTTCGACTTACTAAACTATGACTTTTTTTGGTGAAATTCTTCAACTTACTAAACCATGACTTTTTTTGGTGAAATTCTTCGACTTACTAAACTATGCCTTTTTTTGGTGAAATTTCTCAACATACTATACAATGACTTTTTTTGGTGAAATTCTTCGATTTACTAAACTATGACTTTTTTTGTAATGAAATTCTTCGACTTACTAAACTATGACTTTTTTTGGTGAAATTTTTCGACTTTCTAAACTATGACTTTTTTTGGTGAAATTCTTCGACTTACTAAACTATGACTTTTTTTGGTGACATTTTTCGACTTACTAAACTATGACTTTTTTTGGTGACATTTTTCGACTTACTAAACTATGACTTTTTTTGGTGAAATTCTTCAACTTACTAAACTATGACTTTTTTTGGTGAAATTCTTCGACTTCCTAAACTATGACTTTTTTTGGTGAAATTCTTCGACTTCCTAAACTATGACTTTTTGCAATGAAATTCTTCGATTTACTAAACCATGACTTTTTTTGGTGAAATTCTTTGACTTACTAAACCATGACTTTTTTTGGTGAAATTCTTCGACTTACTAAACTATGCCTTTTTTTGGTGAAATTTCTCAACATACTATACAATGACTTTTTTTGGTGAAATTCTTCGATTTACTAAACTATGACTTTTTTTGTAATGAAATTCTTCGACTTACTAAACTATGACTTTTTTTGGTGAAATTTTTCGACTTTCTAAACTATGACTTTTTTTGGTGAAATTCTTCGACTTACTAAACCATGACTTTTTTTGGTGAAATTCTTTGACTTACTAAACCATGACTTTTTTTGGTGAAATTCTTCGACTTACTAAACTATGCCTTTTTTTGGTGAAATTTCTCAACATACTATACAATGACTTTTTTTGGTGAAATTCTTCGATTTACTAAACTATGACTTTTTTTGTAATGAAATTCTTCGACTTACTAAACTATGACTTTTTTTGTAATGAAATTCTTTGACTTACTAAACTATGCCTTTTTTTGGTGAAATTTCTCAACATACTATACAATGACTTTTTTTGGTGAAATTCTTCGATTTACTAAACTATGACTTTTTTTGTAATGAAATTCTTCGACTTACTAAACTATGACTTTTTTTGGTGAAATTTTTCGACTTTCTAAACTATGACTTTTTTTGGTGAAATTCTTCGACTTACTTTGACTTTTTTTGGTGAAATTCTTCGACTTACTAAACTATGACTTTTTTTGGTGAAATTCTTCGACATACTATACTATGACTTTTTTTGGTGAAATTCTTCGACTTACTTTGACTTTTTTTGGTGAAATTCTTCGACTTCCTAAACTATGACTTTTTTTGGTGAAATTCTTCGACTTCCTAAACTATGACTTTTTGCAATGAAATTCTTCGATTTACTAAACTATGACTTTTTTTGTAATGAAATTCTTCGACTTACTAAACCATTACTTTTTTTGGCGAAATTCTTCGACTTCCTAAACTATGACTATTTTTGGTGAAATTCTTCGACTTACTAAACCATGACTTTTTTTGGTGAAATTCTTTGACTTACTAAACCATGACTTTTTTTGGTGAAATTCTTCGACTTACTAAACCATGACTTTTTTTGGTGAAATTTTTCAACATACTATACTATGACTTTTTGTAATGAAATTCTTCGACTTACTAAACTATGACTTTTTTGGTGAAATTTTTCGACTTACTAAGCTATGACTTTTTGTAATGAAAATATTCAACAAACAATATTATGACTTTTTTCTAGTGACATTTTTCGACATGCTATACTATGACTTTTTTTTCTAAACATTTTCGACATACTATGATTTTTTTTGTAATGAAATTCTTCGACTTACTATACTATGACTTTTTTTGGTGAAATTATCCGAAATACTATACTATGACTTTTTTTTCTAAACATTTTCGACTTACTAAACTATGACTTTTTTTGGTGAAATTCTTCGACTTACTAAACCATGACTTTTTTTGGTGAAATTCTTTGACTTACTAAACCATGACTTTTTTTGGTGAAATTCTTCGACTTACTAAACTATGACTTTTTTTGGTGAAATTTCTCAACATACTATACAATGACTTTTTTTGGTGAAATTCTTCGATTTACTAAACTATGACTTTTTTTGTAATGAAATTCTTCGACTTACTAAACTATGACTTTTTTTGTAATGAAATTCTTTGACTTACTAAACCATGACTTTTTTTGGTGAAATTCTTCGACTTACTAAACTATGCCTTTTTTTGGTGAAATTTCTCAACATACTATACAATGACTTTTTTTGGTGAAATTCTTCGATTTACTAAACTATGACTTTTTTTGTAATGAAATTCTTCGACTTACTAAACTATGACTTTTTTTGGTGAAATTTTTCGACTTTCTAAACTATGACTTTTTTTGGTGAAATTCTTCGACTTCCTAAACTATGACTTTTTGCAATGAAATTCTTCGATTTACTAAACTATGACTTTTTTTGTAATGAAATTCTTCGACTTACTAAACTATGACTTTTTTTGGTGAAATTTTTCGACTTTCTAAACTATGACTTTTTTTGGTGAAATTCTTCGACTTACTAAACCATGACTTTTTTTGGTGAAATTCTTTGACTTACTAAACCATGACTTTTTTTGGTGAAATTCTTCGACTTACTAAACTATGCCTTTTTTTGGTGAAATTTCTCAACATACTATACAATGACTTTTTTTGGTGAAATTCTTCGATTTACTAAACTATGACTTTTTTTGTAATGAAATTCTTCGACTTACTAAACTATGACTTTTTTTGTAATGAAATTCTTTGACTTACTAAACTATGACTTTTTTTGGTGAAATTCTTCGATTTACTAAACTATGACTTTTTTTGTAATGAAATTCTTCGACTTACTAAACTATGACTTTTTTTGGTGAAATTTTTCGACTTTCTAAACTATGACTTTTTTTGGTGAAATTCTTCGACTTACTTTGACTTTTTTTGGTGAAATTCTTCGACTTACTAAACTATGACTTTTTTTGGTGAAATTCTTCGACATACTATACTATGACTTTTTTTGGTGAAATTCTTCGACTTACTTTGACTTTTTTTGGTGAAATTCTTCGACTTCCTAAACTATGACTTTTTTTGGTGAAATTCTTCGACTTCCTAAACTATGACTTTTTGCAATGAAATTCTTCGATTTACTAAACTATGACTTTTTTTGTAATGAAATTCTTCGACTTACTAAACCATTACTTTTTTTGGCGAAATTCTTCGACTTCCTAAACTATGACTATTTTTGGTGAAATTCTTCGACTTACTAAACCATGACTTTTTTTGGTGAAATTCTTTGACTTACTAAACCATGACTTTTTTTGGTGAAATTCTTCGACTTACTAAACCATGACTTTTTTTGGTGAAATTTTTCAACATACTATACTATGACTTTTTGTAATGAAATTCTTCGACTTACTAAACTATGACTTTTTTGGTGAAATTTTTCGACTTACTAAGCTATGACTTTTTGTAATGAAAATATTCAACAAACAATATTATGACTTTTTTCTAGTGACATTTTTCGACATGCTATACTATGACTTTTTTTTCTAAACATTTTCGACATACTATGATTTTTTTTGTAATGAAATTCTTCGACTTACTATACTATGACTTTTTTTGGTGAAATTATCCGAAATACTATACTATGACTTTTTTTTCTAAACATTTTCGACTTACTAAACTATGACTTTTTTTGGTGAAATTCTTCGACTTACTAAACCATGACTTTTTTTGGTGAAATTCTTTGACTTACTAAACCATGACTTTTTTTGGTGAAATTCTTCGACTTACTAAACTATGACTTTTTTTGGTGAAATTTTTCGACTTTCTAAACTATGACTTTTTTTGGTGAAATTCTTCGACTTACTTTGACTTTTTTTGGTGAAATTCTTCGACTTACTAAACTATGACTTTTTTTGGTGAAATTCTTCGACATACTATACTATGACTTTTTTTGGTGAAATTCTTCGACTTACTTTGACTTTTTTTGGTGAAATTCTTCGACTTCCTAAACTATGACTTTTTTTGGTGAAATTCTTCGACTTCCTAAACTATGACTTTTTGCAATGAAATTCTTCGATTTACTAAACTATGACTTTTTTTGTAATGAAATTCTTCGACTTACTAAACCATTACTTTTTTTGGCGAAATTCTTCGACTTCCTAAACTATGACTATTTTTGGTGAAATTCTTCGACTTACTAAACCATGACTTTTTTTGGTGAAATTCTTTGACTTACTAAACCATGACTTTTTTTGGTGAAATTCTTCGACTTACTAAACCATGACTTTTTTTGGTGAAATTTTTCAACATACTATACTATGACTTTTTGTAATGAAATTCTTCGACTTACTAAACTATGACTTTTTTGGTGAAATTTTTCGACTTACTAAGCTATGACTTTTTGTAATGAAAATATTCAACAAACAATATTATGACTTTTTTCTAGTGACATTTTTCGACATGCTATACTATGACTTTTTTTTCTAAACATTTTCGACATACTATGATTTTTTTTGTAATGAAATTCTTCGACTTACTATACTATGACTTTTTTTGGTGAAATTATCCGAAATACTATACTATGACTTTTTTTTCTAAACATTTTCGACTTACTAAACCATGACTTTTTTTGGTGAAATTCTTCGACTTACTAAACCATGACTTTTTTTGGTGAAATTCTTTGACTTACTAAACCATGACTTTTTTTGGTGAAATTCTTCGACTTACTAAACTATGACTTTTTTTGGTGAAATTTCTCAACATACTATACAATGACTTTTTTTGGTGAAATTCTTCGATTTACTAAACTATGACTTTTTTTGTAATGAAATTCTTCGACTTACTAAACTATGACTTTTTTTGTAATGAAATTCTTTGACTTACTAAACCATGACTTTTTTTGGTGAAATTCTTCGACTTACTAAACTATGCCTTTTTTTGGTGAAATTTCTCAACATACTATACAATGACTTTTTTTGGTGAAATTCTTCGATTTACTAAACTATGACTTTTTTTGTAATGAAATTCTTCGACTTACTAAACTATGACTTTTTTTGGTGAAATTTTTCGACTTTCTAAACTATGACTTTTTTTGGTGAAATTCTTCGACTTCCTAAACTATGACTTTTTGCAATGAAATTCTTCGATTTACTAAACTATGACTTTTTTTGTAATGAAATTCTTCGACTTACTAAACTATGACTTTTTTTGGTGACATTTTTCGACTTACTAAACTATGACTTTTTTTGGTGAAATTCTTCAACTTACTAAACTATGACTTTTTTTTGGTGAAATTCTTCGACTTCCTAAACTATGACTTTTTTTGGTGAAATTCTTCGACTTCCTAAACTATGACTTTTTGCAATGAAATTCTTCGATTTACTAAACTATGACTTTTTTTGTAATGAAATTCTTCGACTTACTATACTATGACTTTTTTTTCCATAAAAGTTTTCGACTTACTAAAAAATGAAATTCTTCGATTTACTAAACTATGACTTTTTTTGTAATGAAATTCTTCGACTTACTAAACTATGACTTTTTTTGGTGAAATTCTTCGACTTACTAAACTATGACTTTTTTTGGTGAAATTCTTCAACTTACTAAACTATGACTTTTTTTGGTGAAATTCTTCGACTTCCTAAACTATGACTTTTTTTGGTGAAATTCTTCGACTTCCTAAACTATGACTTTTTGCAATGAAATTCTTCGATTTACTAAACTATGACTTTTTTTGTAATGAAATTCTTCGACTTACTATACTATGACTTTTTTTTCCATAAAAGTTTTCGACTTACTAAACCATGACTTTTTGCAATGAAATTCTTCGATTTACTAAACTATGACTTTTTTTGGTGAAATTCTTCAACTTACTAAACTATGACTTTTTTTGGTGAAATTCTTCGACTTCCTAAACTATGACTTTTTTTGGTGAAATTCTTCGACTTCCTAAACTATGACTTTTTGCAATGAAATTCTTCGATTTACTAAACTATGAATTTTTTTGTAATGAAATTCTTCGACTTACTATACTATGACTTTTTTTTCCATAAAAGTTTTCGACTTACTAAACCATGACTTTTTGCAATGAAATTCTTCGATTTACTAAACTATGACTTTTTTGTAATGAAATTCTTCGACTTACTAAACTATGACTTTTTTTGGTGAAATTTTTCGACTTTCTAAACTATGACTTTTTTTGGTGAAATTCTTCGACATACTATATTACGACTTTTTGTAATGAAAGTATTCGACACACAATATTGTGACTTTTTTTGGTGAAATTCTTCGACTTACTAATCTATGACTTTTTTTGGTGAAATTCTTCGACTTACTAAACCATTACTTTTTTTGGCGAAATTCTTCGACTTACTAAACTATGACTTTTTTTGGTGAAATTCTTCGACTTACTAAACTATGACTTTTTTTGGTGACATTTTTCGACTTACTAAACTATGACTTTTTTTGGTGAAATTCTTCGACTTACTAAACTATGACTTTTTTTGGTGACATTTTTCGACTTACTAAACTATGACTTTTTTTGGTGAAATTCTTCAACTTACTAAACTATGACTTTTTTTGGTGAAATTCTTCGACTTCCTAAACTATGACTTTTTGCAATGAAATTCTTCGATTTACTAAACTATGACTTTTTTTGTAATGAAATTCTTCGACTTACTAAACTATGACTTTTTTTGTAATGAAATTCTTCGACTTACTAAACTATGACTTTTTTTGGTGAAATTCTTCGACTTACTAAACCATTACTTTTTTTGGTGAAATTCTTCGACTTACTAAACCATTACTTTTTTTGGTGAAATTCTTCGACTTACTAAACTATGACTTTTTTTGGTGACATTTTTCGACTAACTAAACTATGACTTTTTTTGGTGAAATTCTTCAACTTACTAAACTATGACTTTTTTTGGTGAAATTCTTCGACTTCCTAAACTATGACTTTTTTTGGTGAAATTCTTCGACTTCCTAAACTATGACTTTTTGCAATGAAATTCTTCGATTTACTAAACTATGACTTTTTTTGTAATGAAATTCTTCGACTTACTAAACCATTACTTTTTTTGGCGAAATTCTTCGACTTCCTAAACTATGACTATTTTTGGTGAAATTCTTCGACTTACTAAACCATGACTTTTTTTGGTGAAATTCTTTGACTTACTAAACCATGACTTTTTTTGGTGAAATTCTTCGACTTACTAAACCATGACTTTTTTTGGTGAAATTTTTCAACATACTATACTATGACTTTTTGTAATGAAATTCTTCGACTTACTAAACTATGACTTTTTTGGTGAAATTTTTCGACTTACTAAGCTATGACTTTTTGTAATGAAAGTATTCGACAAACAATATTATGACTTTTTTCTAGTGACATTTTTCGACATGCTATACTATGACTTTTTTTTCTAAACATTTTCGACATTCTATGATTTTTTTTGTAATGAAATTCTTCGACTTACTATACTATGACTTTTTTTGGTGAAATTATCCGAAATACTATACTATGACTTTTTTTTCTAAACATTTTCGACTTACTAAACTATGACTTTTTTTGGTGAAATTCTTTGACTTACTAAACCATGACTTTTTTTGGTGAAATTCTTTGACTTACTAAACCATGACTTTTTTTGGTGAAATTCTTCGACTTACTAAACTATGCCTTTTTTTGGTGAAATTTCTCAACATACTATACAATGACTTTTTTTGGTGAAATTCTTCGATTTACTAAACTATGACTTTTTTTGTAATGAAATTCTTCGACTTACTAAACTATGACTTTTTTTGGTGAAATTTTTCGACTTTCTAAACTATGACTTTTTTTGGTGAAATTCTTCGACTTCCTAAACTATGACTTTTTGCAATGAAATTCTTCGATTTACTAAACTATGACTTTTTTTGTAATGAAATTCTTCGACTTACTAAACTATGACTTTTTTTGGTGAAATTCTTCGACTTACTAAACTATGACTTTTTTTGGTGACATTTTTCGACTTACTAAACTATGACTTTTTTTGGTGAAATTCTTCAACTTACTAAACTATGACTTTTTTTGGTGAAATTCTTCGACTTCCTAAACTATGACTTTTTTTGGTGAAATTCTTCGACTTCCTAAACTATGACTTTTTGCAATGAAATTCTTCGATTTACTAAACCATGACTTTTTTTGGTGAAATTCTTTGACTTACTAAACCATGACTTTTTTTGGTGAAATTCTTCGACTTACTAAACTATGCCTTTTTTTGGTGAAATTTCTCAAAATACTATACAATGACTTTTTTTGGTGAAATTCTTCGACTTACTAAACTATGACTTTTTTTGGTGACATTTTTCGACTTACTAAACTATGACTTTTTTTGGTGACATTTTTCGACTTACTAAACTATGACTTTTTTTGGTGAAATTCTTCAATTTACTAAACTATGACTTTTTTTGGTGAAATTCTTCGACTTCCTAAACTATGACTTTTTTTGGTGAAATTCTTCGACTTCCTAAACTATGACTTTTTGCAATGAAATTCTTCGATTTACTAAACCATGACTTTTTTTGGTGAAATTCTTTGACTTACTAAACCATGACTTTTTTTGGTGAAATTCTTCGACTTACTAAACTATGCCTTTTTTTGGTGAAATTTCTCAAAATACTATACAATGACTTTTTTTGGTGAAATTCTTCGATTTACTAAACTATGACTTTTTTTGTAATGAAATTCTTCGACTTACTAAACTATGACTTTTTTTGTAATGAAATTCTTTGACTTACTAAACTATGCCTTTTTTTGGTGAAATTTCTCAACATACTATACAATGACTTTTTTTGGTGAAATTCTTCGATTTACTAAACTATGACTTTTTTTGTAATGAAATTCTTCGACTTACTAAACTATGACTTTTTTTGGTGAAATTTTTCGACTTTCTAAACTATGACTTTTTTTGGTGAAATTCTTCGACTTACTTTGACTTTTTTTGGTGAAATTCTTCGACTTACTAAACTATGACTTTTTTTGGTGAAATTCTTCGACATACTATACTATGACTTTTTTTGGTGAAATTCTTCGACTTCCTAAACTATGACTTTTTTTGGTGAAATTCTTCGACTTCCTAAACTATGACTTTTTGCAATGAAATTCTTCGATTTACTAAACTATGACTTTTTTTGTAATGAAATTCTTCGACTTACTAAACCATTACTTTTTTTGGCGAAATTCTTTGACTTCCTAAACTATGACTATTTTTGGTGAAATTCTTCGACTTACTAAACCATGACTTTTTTTGGTGAAATTCTTTGACTTACTAAACCATGACTTTTTTTGGTGAAATTCTTCGACTTACTAAACCATTACTTTTTTTGGCGAAATTCTTCGACTTCCTAAACTATGACTATTTTTGGTGAAATTCTTCGACTTACTAAACTATGACTTTTTGTAATGAAATTCTTCGACTTACTAAACTATGACTTTTTTGGTGAAATTTTTCGACTTACTAAGCTATGACTTTTTGTAATGAAAATATTCGACAAACAATATTATGACTTTTTTCTAGTGACATTTTTCGACATGCTATACTATGACTTTTTTTTCTAAACATTTTCGACATACTATGATTTTTTTTGTAATGAAATTCTTCGACTTACTATACTATGACTTTTTTTGGTGAAATTATCCGAAATACTATACTATGACTTTTTTTTCTAAACATTTTCGACTTACTAAACTATGACTTTTTTTGGTGAAATTCTTCGACTTACTAAACCATGACTTTTTTTGGTGAAATTCTTTGACTTACTAAACCATGACTTTTTTTGGTGAAATTCTTCGACTTACTAAACTATGACTTTTTTTGGTGAAATTCTTCAACTTACTAAACCATGACTTTTTTTGGTGAGATTCTTTGACTTACTAAACCATGACTTTTTTTGGTGAAATTCTTCGACTTACTAAACTATGCCTTTTTTTGGTGAAATTTCTCAACATACTATACAATGACTTTTTTTGGTGAAATTCTTCGATTTACTAAACTATGACTTTTTTTGTAATGAAATTCTTCGACTTACTAAACTATGACTTTTTTTGTAATGAAATTCTTCGATTTACTAAACTATGACTTTTTTTGTAATGAAATTCTTCGATTTACTAAACTATGACTTTTTTTGGTGACATTTTTCGACTTACTAAACTATGACTTTTTTTGGTGACATTTTTCGACTTACTAAACTATGACTTTTTTTGGTGAAATTCTTCAACTTACTAAACTATGACTTTTTTTGGTGAAATTCTTCGACTTCCTAAACTATGACTTTTTGCAATGAAATTCTTCGATTTACTAAACTATGACTTTTTTTGTAATGAAATTCTTCGACTTACTAAACTATGACTTTTTTTGTAATGAAATTCTTCGACTTACTAAACTATGACTTTTTTTGGTGAAATTCTTCGACTTACTAAACCATTACTTTTTTTGGTGAAATTCTTCGACTTACTAAACCATTACTTTTTTTGGTGAAATTCTTCGACTTACTAAACTATGACTTTTTTTGGTGACATTTTTCGACTAACTAAACTATGACTTTTTTTGGTGAAATTCTTCAACTTACTAAACTATGACTTTTTTTGGTGAAATTCTTCGACTTCCTAAACTATGACTTTTTTTGGTGAAATTCTTCGACTTCCTAAACTATGACTTTTTGCAATGAAATTCTTCGATTTACTAAACTATGACTTTTTTTGTAATGAAATTCTTCGACTTACTAAACCATTACTTTTTTTGGCGAAATTCTTCGACTTCCTAAACTATGACTATTTTTGGTGAAATTCTTCGACTTACTAAACCATGACTTTTTTTGGTGAAATTCTTTGACTTACTAAACCATGACTTTTTTTGGTGAAATTCTTCGACTTACTAAACCATGACTTTTTTTGGTGAAATTTTTCAACATACTATACTATGACTTTTTGTAATGAAATTCTTCGACTTACTAAACTATGACTTTTTTGGTGAAATTTTTCGACTTACTAAGCTATGACTTTTTGTAATGAAAGTATTCGACAAACAATATTATGACTTTTTTCTAGTGACATTTTTCGACATGCTATACTATGACTTTTTTTTCTAAACATTTTCGACATTCTATGATTTTTTTTGTAATGAAATTCTTCGACTTACTATACTATGACTTTTTTTGGTGAAATTATCCGAAATACTATACTATGACTTTTTTTTCTAAACATTTTCGACTTACTAAACTATGACTTTTTTTGGTGAAATTCTTTGACTTACTAAACCATGACTTTTTTTGGTGAAATTCTTTGACTTACTAAACCATGACTTTTTTTGGTGAAATTCTTCGACTTACTAAACTATGCCTTTTTTTGGTGAAATTTCTCAACATACTATACAATGACTTTTTTTGGTGAAATTCTTCGATTTACTAAACTATGACTTTTTTTGTAATGAAATTCTTCGACTTACTAAACTATGACTTTTTTTGGTGAAATTTTTCGACTTTCTAAACTATGACTTTTTTTGGTGAAATTCTTCGACTTCCTAAACTATGACTTTTTGCAATGAAATTCTTCGATTTACTAAACTATGACTTTTTTTGTAATGAAATTCTTCGACTTACTAAACTATGACTTTTTTTGGTGAAATTCTTCGACTTACTAAACTATGACTTTTTTTGGTGACATTTTTCGACTTACTAAACTATGACTTTTTTTGGTGAAATTCTTCAACTTACTAAACTATGACTTTTTTTGGTGAAATTCTTCGACTTCCTAAACTATGACTTTTTTTGGTGAAATTCTTCGACTTCCTAAACTATGACTTTTTGCAATGAAATTCTTCGATTTACTAAACCATGACTTTTTTTGGTGAAATTCTTTGACTTACTAAACCATGACTTTTTTTGGTGAAATTCTTCGACTTACTAAACTATGCCTTTTTTTGGTGAAATTTCTCAAAATACTATACAATGACTTTTTTTGGTGAAATTCTTCGACTTACTAAACTATGACTTTTTTTGGTGACATTTTTCGACTTACTAAACTATGACTTTTTTTGGTGACATTTTTCGACTTACTAAACTATGACTTTTTTTGGTGAAATTCTTCAATTTACTAAACTATGACTTTTTTTGGTGAAATTCTTCGACTTCCTAAACTATGACTTTTTTTGGTGAAATTCTTCGACTTCCTAAACTATGACTTTTTGCAATGAAATTCTTCGATTTACTAAACCATGACTTTTTTTGGTGAAATTCTTTGACTTACTAAACCATGACTTTTTTTGGTGAAATTCTTCGACTTACTAAACTATGCCTTTTTTTGGTGAAATTTCTCAAAATACTATACAATGACTTTTTTTGGTGAAATTCTTCGATTTACTAAACTATGACTTTTTTTGTAATGAAATTCTTCGACTTACTAAACTATGACTTTTTTTGTAATGAAATTCTTTGACTTACTAAACTATGCCTTTTTTTGGTGAAATTTCTCAACATACTATACAATGACTTTTTTTGGTGAAATTCTTCGATTTACTAAACTATGACTTTTTTTGTAATGAAATTCTTCGACTTACTAAACTATGACTTTTTTTGGTGAAATTTTTCGACTTTCTAAACTATGACTTTTTTTGGTGAAATTCTTCGACTTACTTTGACTTTTTTTGGTGAAATTCTTCGACTTACTAAACTATGACTTTTTTTGGTGAAATTCTTCGACATACTATACTATGACTTTTTTTGGTGAAATTCTTCGACTTCCTAAACTATGACTTTTTTTGGTGAAATTCTTCGACTTCCTAAACTATGACTTTTTGCAATGAAATTCTTCGATTTACTAAACTATGACTTTTTTTGTAATGAAATTCTTCGACTTACTAAACCATTACTTTTTTTGGCGAAATTCTTTGACTTCCTAAACTATGACTATTTTTGGTGAAATTCTTCGACTTACTAAACCATGACTTTTTTTGGTGAAATTCTTTGACTTACTAAACCATGACTTTTTTTGGTGAAATTCTTCGACTTACTAAACCATTACTTTTTTTGGCGAAATTCTTCGACTTCCTAAACTATGACTATTTTTGGTGAAATTCTTCGACTTACTAAACTATGACTTTTTGTAATGAAATTCTTCGACTTACTAAACTATGACTTTTTTGGTGAAATTTTTCGACTTACTAAGCTATGACTTTTTGTAATGAAAATATTCGACAAACAATATTATGACTTTTTTCTAGTGACATTTTTCGACATGCTATACTATGACTTTTTTTTCTAAACATTTTCGACATACTATGATTTTTTTTGTAATGAAATTCTTCGACTTACTATACTATGACTTTTTTTGGTGAAATTATCCGAAATACTATACTATGACTTTTTTTTCTAAACATTTTCGACTTACTAAACTATGACTTTTTTTGGTGAAATTCTTCGACTTACTAAACCATGACTTTTTTTGGTGAAATTCTTTGACTTACTAAACCATGACTTTTTTTGGTGAAATTCTTCGACTTACTAAACTATGACTTTTTTTGGTGAAATTCTTCAACTTACTAAACCATGACTTTTTTTGGTGAGATTCTTTGACTTACTAAACCATGACTTTTTTTGGTGAAATTCTTCGACTTACTAAACTATGCCTTTTTTTGGTGAAATTTCTCAACATACTATACAATGACTTTTTTTGGTGAAATTCTTCGATTTACTAAACTATGACTTTTTTTGTAATGAAATTCTTCGACTTACTAAACTATGACTTTTTTTGTAATGAAATTCTTCGATTTACTAAACTATGACTTTTTTTGTAATGAAATTCTTCGATTTACTAAACTATGACTTTTTTTGGTGACATTTTTCGACTTACTAAACTATGACTTTTTTTGGTGACATTTTTCGACTTACTAAACTATGACTTTTTTTGGTGAAATTCTTCAACTTACTAAACTATGACTTTTTTTGGTGAAATTCTTCGACTTCCTAAACTATGACTTTTTTTGGTGAAATTCTTCGACTTCCTAAACTATGACTTTTTGCAATGAAATTCTTCGATTTACTAAACTATGACTTTTTTTGTAATGAAATTCTTCGACTTACTATACTATGACTTTTTTTTTAATGAAATTCTTCGACTTACTATACTATGACTTTTTTTTCCATAAAAGTTTTCGACTTACTAAACCATGACTTTTTGCAATGAAATTCTTCGACTTACTATACTATGACTTTTTTTTCCATAAAAGTTTTCGACTTACTAAACCATGACTTTTTGTAATGAAAGTATTCGACACACAATATTGTGACTTTTTTTGGTGAAATTCTTCGACTTACTAATCTATGACTTTTTTTGGTGAAATTCTTCGACTTACTAAACCATTACTTTTTTTGGCGAAATTCTTCGACTTACTAAACTATGACTTTTTTTGGTGAAATTCTTCGACTTACTAAACTATGACTTTTTTTGGTGACATTTTTCGACTTACTAAACTATGACTTTTTTTGGTGAAATTCTTCGACTTACTAAACTATGACTTTTTTTGGTGACATTTTTCGACTTACTAAACTATGACTTTTTTTGGTGAAATTCTTCAACTTACTAAACCATGACTTTTTTTGGTGAAATTCTTCGACTTACTAAACCATTACTTTTTTTGGTGAAATTCTTCGACTTACTAAACTATGACTTTTTGCAATGAAATTCTTCGATTTACTAAACTATGACTTTTTTGTAATGAAATTCTTCGACTTACTAAACTATGACTTTTTTTGGTGAAATTCTTCGACTTACTAAACTATGACTTTTTTTGGTGACATTTTTCGACTTACTAAACTATGACTTTTTTTGGTGAAATTCTTCAACTTACTAAACTATGACTTTTTTTGGTGAAATTCTTCGACTTCCTAAACTATGACTTTTTTTGGTGAAATTCTTCGACTTACTATACTATGACTTTTTTTTCCATAAAAGTTTTCGACTTACTAAACCATGACTTTTTGCAATGAAATTCTTCGATTTACTAAACTATGACTTTTTTGTAATGAAATTCTTCGACTTACTAAACTATGACTTTTTTTGGTGAAATTTTTCGACTTTCTAAACTATGACTTTTTTTGGTGAAATTCTTCGACATACTATATTACGACTTTTTGTAATGAAAGTATTCGACACACAATATTGTGACTTTTTTTGGTGAAATTCTTCGACTTACTAATCTATGACTTTTTTTGGTGAAATTCTTCAACTTACTAAACCATTACTTTTTTTGGCGAAATTCTTCGACTTACTAAACTATGACTTTTTTTGGTGAAATTCTTCGACTTACTAAACTATGACTTTTTTTGGTGACATTTTTCGACTTACTAAACTATGACTTTTTTTGGTGAAATTCTTCGACTTACTAAACTATGACTTTTTTTGGTGACATTTTTCGACTTACTAAACTATGACTTTTTTTGGTGAAATTCTTCAACTTACTAAACTATGACTTTTTTTGGTGAAATTCTTCGACTTCCTAAACTATGACTTTTTGCAATGAAATTCTTCGATTTACTAAACTATGACTTTTTTTGTAATGAAATTCTTCGACTTACTAAACTATGACTTTTTTTGTAATGAAATTCTTCGACTTACTAAACTATGACTTTTTTTGGTGAAATTCTTCGACTTACTAAACTATGACTTTTTTTGGTGAAATTCTTCGACTTACTAAACCATTACTTTTTTTGGTGAAATTCTTCGACTTACTAAACCATTACTTTTTTTGGTGAAATTCTTCAACTTACTAAACTATGACTTTTTTTGGTGACATTTTTCGACTTACTAAACTATGACTTTTTTTGGTGAAATTCTTCGACTTCCTAAACTATGACTTTTTGCAATGAAATTCTTCGATTTACTAAACTATGACTTTTTTTGTAATGAAATTCTTCGACTTACTAAACTATGACTTTTTTTGGTGAAATTCTTCGACTTACTAAACTATGACTTTTTTTGGTGACATTTTTCGACTTACTAAACTATGACTTTTTTTGGTGACATTTTTCGACTTACTAAACTATGACTTTTTTTGGTGACATTTTTCGACTTACTAAACTATGACTTTTTTTGGTGAAATTCTTCAACTTACTAAACTATGACTTTTTTTGGTGAAATTCTTCGACTTCCTAAACTATGACTTTTTTTGGTGAAATTCTTCGACTTCCTAAACTATGACTTTTTGCAATGAAATTCTTCGATTTACTAAACTATGACTTTTTTTGTAATGAAATTCTTCGACTTACTATACTATGACTTTTTTTTCCATAAAAGTTTTCGACTTACTAAACCATGACTTTTTGCAATGAAATTCTTCGATTTACTAAACTATGACTTTTTTGTAATGAAATTCTTCGACTTACTAAACTATGACTTTTTTTGGTGAAATTTTTCGACTTTCTAAACTATGACTTTTTTTGGTGAAATTCTTCGACATACTATATTACGACTTTTTGTAATGAAAGTATTCGACACACAATATTGTGACTTTTTTTGGTGAAATTCTTCGACTTACTAATCTATGACTTTTTTTGGTGAAATTCTTCGACTTACTAAACCATTACTTTTTTTGGCGAAATTCTTCGACTTACTAAACTATGACTTTTTTTGGTGAAATTCTTCGACTTACTAAACTATGACTTTTTTTGGTGACATTTTTCGACTTACTAAACTATGACTTTTTTTGGTGAAATTCTTCGACTTACTAAACTATGACTTTTTTTGGTGACATTTTTCGACTTACTAAACTATGACTTTTTTTGGTGAAATTCTTCAACTTACTAAACTATGACTTTTTTTGGTGAAATTCTTCGACTTCCTAAACTATGACTTTTTGCAATGAAATTCTTCGATTTACTAAACTATGACTTTTTTTGTAATGAAATTCTTCGACTTACTAAACCATTACTTTTTTTGGCGAAATTCTTCGACTTCCTAAACTATGACTATTTTTGGTGAAATTCTTCGACTTACTAAACCATGACTTTTTTTGGTGAAATTCTTTGACTTACTAAACCATGACTTTTTTTGGTGAAATTCTTCGACTTACTAAACCATGACTTTTTTTGGTGAAATTCTTTGACTTACTAAACCATGACTTTTTTTGGTGAAATTTTTCGACTTACTAAGCTATGACTTTTTGTAATGAAAGTATTCGACAAACAATATTATGACTTTTTTTCATGACATTATTCGACATACTAAACTATGACTTTTTTCTAGTGACATTTTTCGACATGCTATACTATGACTTTTTTTTCTAAACATTTTCGACATACTATGATTTTTTTTGTAATGAAATTCTTCGACTTACTAAACCATGACTTTTTTTGGTGAAATTCTTCGACTTACTAAACTATGACTTTTTTTGGTGAAATTCTTCGACTTACTAAACTATGACTTTTTTTGGTGACATTTTTCGACTTACTAAACTATGACTTTTTTTGGTGAAATTCTTCAACTTACTAAACTATGACTTTTTTTGGTGAAATTCTTCGACTTCCTAAACTATGACTTTTTGCAATGAAATTCTTCGATTTACTAAACTATGACTTTTTTTGTAATGAAATTCTTCGACTTACTAAACCATTACTTTTTTTGGCGAAATTCTTCGACTTCCTAAACTATGACTATTTTTGGTGAAATTCTTCGACTTACTAAACCATGACTTTTTTTGGTGAAATTCTTTGACTTACTAAACCATGACTTTTTTTGGTGAAATTCTTCAACTTACTAAACCATGACTTTTTTTGGTGAGATTCTTTGACTTACTAAACCATGACTTTTTTTGGTGAAATTCTTCGACTTACTAAACTATGCCTTTTTTTGGTGAAATTTCTCAACATACTATACAATGACTTTTTTTGGTGAAATTCTTCGATTTACTAAACTATGACTTTTTTTGTAATGAAATTCTTCGACTTACTAAACTATGACTTTTTTTGTAATGAAATTCTTCGATTTACTAAACTATGACTTTTTTTGTAATGAAATTCTTCGATTTACTAAACTATGACTTTTTTTGGTGACATTTTTCGACTTACTAAACTATGACTTTTTTTGGTGACATTTTTCGACTTACTAAACTATGACTTTTTTTGGTGAAATTCTTCAACTTACTAAACTATGACTTTTTTTGGTGAAATTCTTCGACTTCCTAAACTATGACTTTTTTTGGTGAAATTCTTCGACTTCCTAAACTATGACTTTTTGCAATGAAATTCTTCGATTTACTAAACTATGACTTTTTTTGTAATGAAATTCTTCGACTTACTATACTATGACTTTTTTTTTAATGAAATTCTTCGACTTACTATACTATGACTTTTTTTTCCATAAAAGTTTTCGACTTACTAAACCATGACTTTTTGCAATGAAATTCTTCGACTTACTATACTATGACTTTTTTTTCCATAAAAGTTTTCGACTTACTAAACCATGACTTTTTGTAATGAAAGTATTCGACACACAATATTGTGACTTTTTTTGGTGAAATTCTTCGACTTACTAATCTATGACTTTTTTTGGTGAAATTCTTCGACTTACTAAACCATTACTTTTTTTGGCGAAATTCTTCGACTTACTAAACTATGACTTTTTTTGGTGAAATTCTTCGACTTACTAAACTATGACTTTTTTTGGTGACATTTTTCGACTTACTAAACTATGACTTTTTTTGGTGAAATTCTTCGACTTACTAAACTATGACTTTTTTTGGTGACATTTTTCGACTTACTAAACTATGACTTTTTTTGGTGAAATTCTTCAACTTACTAAACCATGACTTTTTTTGGTGAAATTCTTCGACTTACTAAACCATTACTTTTTTTGGTGAAATTCTTCGACTTACTAAACTATGACTTTTTGCAATGAAATTCTTCGATTTACTAAACTATGACTTTTTTGTAATGAAATTCTTCGACTTACTAAACTATGACTTTTTTTGGTGAAATTCTTCGACTTACTAAACTATGACTTTTTTTGGTGACATTTTTCGACTTACTAAACTATGACTTTTTTTGGTGAAATTCTTCAACTTACTAAACTATGACTTTTTTTGGTGAAATTCTTCGACTTCCTAAACTATGACTTTTTTTGGTGAAATTCTTCGACTTCCTAAACTATGACTTTTTGCAATGAAATTCTTCGATTTACTAAACTATGACTTTTTTTGTAATGAAATTCTTCGACTTACTATACTATGACTTTTTTTTCCATAAAAGTTTTCGACTTACTAAACCATGACTTTTTGCAATGAAATTCTTCGATTTACTAAACTATGACTTTTTTGTAATGAAATTCTTCGACTTACTAAACTATGACTTTTTTTGGTGAAATTTTTCGACTTTCTAAACTATGACTTTTTTTGGTGAAATTCTTCGACATACTATATTACGACTTTTTGTAATGAAAGTATTCGACACACAATATTGTGACTTTTTTTGGTGAAATTCTTCGACTTACTAATCTATGACTTTTTTTGGTGAAATTCTTCAACTTACTAAACCATTACTTTTTTTGGCGAAATTCTTCGACTTACTAAACTATGACTTTTTTTGGTGAAATTCTTCGACTTACTAAACTATGACTTTTTTTGGTGACATTTTTCGACTTACTAAACTATGACTTTTTTTGGTGAAATTCTTCGACTTACTAAACTATGACTTTTTTTGGTGACATTTTTCGACTTACTAAACTATGACTTTTTTTGGTGAAATTCTTCAACTTACTAAACTATGACTTTTTTTGGTGAAATTCTTCGACTTCCTAAACTATGACTTTTTGCAATGAAATTCTTCGATTTACTAAACTATGACTTTTTTTGTAATGAAATTCTTCGACTTACTAAACTATGACTTTTTTTGTAATGAAATTCTTCGACTTACTAAACTATGACTTTTTTTGGTGAAATTCTTCGACTTACTAAACTATGACTTTTTTTGGTGAAATTCTTCGACTTACTAAACCATTACTTTTTTTGGTGAAATTCTTCGACTTACTAAACCATTACTTTTTTTGGTGAAATTCTTCAACTTACTAAACTATGACTTTTTTTGGTGACATTTTTCGACTTACTAAACTATGACTTTTTTTGGTGAAATTCTTCGACTTCCTAAACTATGACTTTTTGCAATGAAATTCTTCGATTTACTAAACTATGACTTTTTTTGTAATGAAATTCTTCGACTTACTAAACTATGACTTTTTTTGGTGAAATTCTTCGACTTACTAAACTATGACTTTTTTTGGTGACATTTTTCGACTTACTAAACTATGACTTTTTTTGGTGACATTTTTCGACTTACTAAACTATGACTTTTTTTGGTGACATTTTTCGACTTACTAAACTATGACTTTTTTTGGTGAAATTCTTCAACTTACTAAACTATGACTTTTTTTGGTGAAATTCTTCGACTTCCTAAACTATGACTTTTTTTGGTGAAATTCTTCGACTTCCTAAACTATGACTTTTTGCAATGAAATTCTTCGATTTACTAAACTATGACTTTTTTTGTAATGAAATTCTTCGACTTACTATACTATGACTTTTTTTTCCATAAAAGTTTTCGACTTACTAAACCATGACTTTTTGCAATGAAATTCTTCGATTTACTAAACTATGACTTTTTTGTAATGAAATTCTTCGACTTACTAAACTATGACTTTTTTTGGTGAAATTTTTCGACTTTCTAAACTATGACTTTTTTTGGTGAAATTCTTCGACATACTATATTACGACTTTTTGTAATGAAAGTATTCGACACACAATATTGTGACTTTTTTTGGTGAAATTCTTCGACTTACTAATCTATGACTTTTTTTGGTGAAATTCTTCGACTTACTAAACCATTACTTTTTTTGGCGAAATTCTTCGACTTACTAAACTATGACTTTTTTTGGTGAAATTCTTCGACTTACTAAACTATGACTTTTTTTGGTGACATTTTTCGACTTACTAAACTATGACTTTTTTTGGTGAAATTCTTCGACTTACTAAACTATGACTTTTTTTGGTGACATTTTTCGACTTACTAAACTATGACTTTTTTTGGTGAAATTCTTCAACTTACTAAACTATGACTTTTTTTGGTGAAATTCTTCGACTTCCTAAACTATGACTTTTTGCAATGAAATTCTTCGATTTACTAAACTATGACTTTTTTTGTAATGAAATTCTTCGACTTACTAAACCATTACTTTTTTTGGCGAAATTCTTCGACTTCCTAAACTATGACTATTTTTGGTGAAATTCTTCGACTTACTAAACCATGACTTTTTTTGGTGAAATTCTTTGACTTACTAAACCATGACTTTTTTTGGTGAAATTCTTCGACTTACTAAACCATGACTTTTTTTGGTGAAATTCTTTGACTTACTAAACCATGACTTTTTTTGGTGAAATTTTTCGACTTACTAAGCTATGACTTTTTGTAATGAAAGTATTCGACAAACAATATTATGACTTTTTTTCATGACATTATTCGACATACTAAACTATGACTTTTTTCTAGTGACATTTTTCGACATGCTATACTATGACTTTTTTTTCTAAACATTTTCGACATACTATGATTTTTTTTGTAATGAAATTCTTCGACTTACTAAACTATGACTTTTTTTGTAATGAAATTCTTTGACTTACTAAACCATGACTTTTTTTGGTGAAATTCTTCGACTTACTAAACTATGCCTTTTTTTGGTGAAATTTCTCAACATACTATACAATGACTTTTTTTGGTGAAATTCTTCGATTTACTAAACTATGACTTTTTTTGTAATGAAATTCTTCGACTTACTAAACTATGACTTTTTTTGTAATGAAATTCTTTGACTTACTAAACTATGCCTTTTTTTGGTGAAATTTCTCAAGATACTATACAATGACTTTTTTTGGTGAAATTCTTCGATTTACTAAACTATGACTTTTTTTGTAATGAAATTCTTCGACTTACTAAACTATGACTTTTTTTGGTGAAATTTTTCGACTTTCTAAACTATGACTTTTTTTGGTGAAATTCTTTGACTTACTAAACCATGACTTTTTTTGGTGAAATTCTTCGACTTACTAAACTATGCCTTTTTTTGGTGAAATTTCTCAACATACTATACAATGACTTTTTTTGGTGAAATTCTTCGATTTACTAAACTATGACTTTTTTTGTAATGAAATTCTTCGACTTACTAAACTATGACTTTTTTTGGTGAAATTTTTCGACTTTCTAAACTATGACTTTTTTTGGTGAAATTCTTCGACTTACTTTGACTTTTTTTGGTGAAATTCTTCGACATACTATACTATGACTTTTTTTGGTGAAATTCTTCGACTTACTTTGACTTTTTTTGGTGAAATTCTTCGACTTACTAAACTATGACTTTTTTTGGTGAAATTTTTCGACTTACTAAACCATTACTTTTTTTGGTGAAATTCTTCGACTTACTAAACTATGACTTTTTTTGGTGAAATTCTTCGACTTACTAAACTATGACTTTTTTTGGTGAAATTCTTCGACTTACTTTGACTTTTTTTGGTGAAATTCTTCGACTTACTAAACTATGACTTTTTTTGGTGAAATTCTTCGACATACTATACTATGACTTTTTTTGGTGAAATTCTTCGACTTACTTTGACTTTTTTTGGTGAAATTCTTCGACTTACTAAACCATTACTTTTTTTGGTGAAATTCTTTGACTTACTAAACCATGACTTTTTTTGGTGAAATTCTTCGACTTACTAAACTATGCCTTTTTTTGGTGAAATTTCTCAACATACTATACAATGACTTTTTTTGGTGAAATTCTTCGATTTACTAAACTATGACTTTTTTTGTAATGAAATTCTTCGACTTACTAAACTATGACTTTTTTTGGTGAAATTTTTCGACTTTCTAAACTATGACTTTTTTTGGTGAAATTCTTCGACTTCCTAAACTATGACTTTTTGCAATGAAATTCTTCGATTTACTAAACTATGACTTTTTTTGTAATGAAATTCTTCGACTTACTAAACTATGACTTTTTTTGGTGAAATTCTTCGACTTACTAAACTATGACTTTTTTTGGTGACATTTTTCGACTTACTAAACTATGACTTTTTTTGGTGAAATTCTTCAACTTACTAAACTATGACTTTTTTTGGTGAAATTCTTCGACTTCCTAAACTATGACTTTTTTTGGTGAAATTCTTCGACTTCCTAAACTATGACTTTTTGCAATGAAATTCTTCGATTTACTAAACTATGAATTTTTTTGTAATGAAATTCTTCGACTTACTATACTATGACTTTTTTTTCCATAAAAGTTTTCGACTTACTAAACCATGACTTTTTGCAATGAAATTCTTCGATTTACTAAACTATGACTTTTTTGTAATGAAATTCTTCGACTTACTAAACTATGACTTTTTTTGGTGAAATTTTTCGACTTTCTAAACTATGACTTTTTTTGGTGAAATTCTTCGACATACTATATTACGACTTTTTGTAATGAAAGTATTCGACACACAATATTGTGACTTTTTTTGGTGAAATTCTTCGACTTACTAATCTATGACTTTTTTTGGTGAAATTCTTCAACTTACTAAACCATTACTTTTTTTGGCGAAATTCTTCGACTTACTAAACTATGACTTTTTTTGGTGAAATTCTTCGACTTACTAAACTATGACTTTTTTTGGTGACATTTTTCGACTTACTAAACTATGACTTTTTTTGGTGAAATTCTTCGACTTACTAAACTATGACTTTTTTTGGTGACATTTTTCGACTTACTAAACTATGACTTTTTTTGGTGAAATTCTTCAACTTACTAAACTATGACTTTTTTTGGTGAAATTCTTCGACTTCCTAAACTATGACTTTTTGCAATGAAATTCTTCGATTTACTAAACTATGACTTTTTTTGTAATGAAATTCTTCGACTTACTAAACTATGACTTTTTTTGTAATGAAATTCTTCGACTTACTAAACTATGACTTTTTTTGGTGAAATTCTTCGACTTACTAAACTATGACTTTTTTTGGTGAAATTCTTCGACTTACTAAACCATTACTTTTTTTGGTGAAATTCTTCGACTTACTAAACCATTACTTTTTTTGGTGAAATTCTTCAACTTACTAAACTATGACTTTTTTTGGTGACATTTTTCGACTTACTAAACTATGACTTTTTTTGGTGAAATTCTTCGACTTCCTAAACTATGACTTTTTGCAATGAAATTCTTCGATTTACTAAACTATGACTTTTTTTGTAATGAAATTCTTCGACTTACTAAACTATGACTTTTTTTGGTGAAATTCTTCGACTTACTAAACTATGACTTTTTTTGGTGACATTTTTCGACTTACTAAACTATGACTTTTTTTGGTGACATTTTTCGACTTACTAAACTATGACTTTTTTTGGTGACATTTTTCGACTTACTAAACTATGACTTTTTTTGGTGAAATTCTTCAACTTACTAAACTATGACTTTTTTTGGTGAAATTCTTCGACTTCCTAAACTATGACTTTTTTTGGTGAAATTCTTCGACTTCCTAAACTATGACTTTTTGCAATGAAATTCTTCGATTTACTAAACTATGACTTTTTTTGTAATGAAATTCTTCGACTTACTATACTATGACTTTTTTTTCCATAAAAGTTTTCGACTTACTAAACCATGACTTTTTGCAATGAAATTCTTCGATTTACTAAACTATGACTTTTTTGTAATGAAATTCTTCGACTTACTAAACTATGACTTTTTTTGGTGAAATTTTTCGACTTTCTAAACTATGACTTTTTTTGGTGAAATTCTTCGACATACTATATTACGACTTTTTGTAATGAAAGTATTCGACACACAATATTGTGACTTTTTTTGGTGAAATTCTTCGACTTACTAATCTATGACTTTTTTTGGTGAAATTCTTCGACTTACTAAACCATTACTTTTTTTGGCGAAATTCTTCGACTTACTAAACTATGACTTTTTTTGGTGAAATTCTTCGACTTACTAAACTATGACTTTTTTTGGTGACATTTTTCGACTTACTAAACTATGACTTTTTTTGGTGAAATTCTTCGACTTACTAAACTATGACTTTTTTTGGTGACATTTTTCGACTTACTAAACTATGACTTTTTTTGGTGAAATTCTTCAACTTACTAAACTATGACTTTTTTTGGTGAAATTCTTCGACTTCCTAAACTATGACTTTTTGCAATGAAATTCTTCGATTTACTAAACTATGACTTTTTTTGTAATGAAATTCTTCGACTTACTAAACCATTACTTTTTTTGGCGAAATTCTTCGACTTCCTAAACTATGACTATTTTTGGTGAAATTCTTCGACTTACTAAACCATGACTTTTTTTGGTGAAATTCTTTGACTTACTAAACCATGACTTTTTTTGGTGAAATTCTTCGACTTACTAAACCATGACTTTTTTTGGTGAAATTCTTTGACTTACTAAACCATGACTTTTTTTGGTGAAATTTTTCGACTTACTAAGCTATGACTTTTTGTAATGAAAGTATTCGACAAACAATATTATGACTTTTTTTCATGACATTATTCGACATACTAAACTATGACTTTTTTCTAGTGACATTTTTCGACATGCTATACTATGACTTTTTTTTCTAAACATTTTCGACATACTATGATTTTTTTTCTAATGAAATTCTTCGACTTACTAAACTATGACTTTTTTTGTAATGAAATTCTTTGACTTACTAAACCATGACTTTTTTTGGTGAAATTCTTCGACTTACTAAACTATGCCTTTTTTTGGTGAAATTTCTCAACATACTATACAATGACTTTTTTTGGTGAAATTCTTCGATTTACTAAACTATGACTTTTTTTGTAATGAAATTCTTCGACTTACTAAACTATGACTTTTTTTGTAATGAAATTCTTTGACTTACTAAACTATGCCTTTTTTTGGTGAAATTTCTCAAGATACTATACAATGACTTTTTTTGGTGAAATTCTTCGATTTACTAAACTATGACTTTTTTTGTAATGAAATTCTTCGACTTACTAAACTATGACTTTTTTTGGTGAAATTTTTCGACTTTCTAAACTATGACTTTTTTTGGTGAAATTCTTTGACTTACTAAACCATGACTTTTTTTGGTGAAATTCTTCGACTTACTAAACTATGCCTTTTTTTGGTGAAATTTCTCAACATACTATACAATGACTTTTTTTGGTGAAATTCTTCGATTTACTAAACTATGACTTTTTTTGTAATGAAATTCTTCGACTTACTAAACTATGACTTTTTTTGGTGAAATTTTTCGACTTTCTAAACTATGACTTTTTTTGGTGAAATTCTTCGACTTACTTTGACTTTTTTTGGTGAAATTCTTCGACATACTATACTATGACTTTTTTTGGTGAAATTCTTCGACTTACTTTGACTTTTTTTGGTGAAATTCTTCGACTTACTAAACTATGACTTTTTTTGGTGAAATTTTTCGACTTACTAAACCATTACTTTTTTTGGTGAAATTCTTCGACTTACTAAACTATGACTTTTTTTGGTGAAATTCTTCGACTTACTAAACTATGACTTTTTTTGGTGAAATTCTTCGACTTACTTTGACTTTTTTTGGTGAAATTCTTCGACTTACTAAACTATGACTTTTTTTGGTGAAATTCTTCGACATACTATACTATGACTTTTTTTGGTGAAATTCTTCGACTTACTTTGACTTTTTTTGGTGAAATTCTTCGACTTACTAAACCATTACTTTTTTTGGTGAAATTCTTTGACTTACTAAACCATGACTTTTTTTGGTGAAATTCTTCGACTTACTAAACTATGCCTTTTTTTGGTGAAATTTCTCAACATACTATACAATGACTTTTTTTGGTGAAATTCTTCGATTTACTAAACTATGACTTTTTTTGTAATGAAATTCTTCGACTTACTAAACTATGACTTTTTTTGGTGAAATTTTTCGACTTTCTAAACTATGACTTTTTTTGGTGAAATTCTTCGACTTCCTAAACTATGACTTTTTGCAATGAAATTCTTCGATTTACTAAACTATGACTTTTTTTGTAATGAAATTCTTCGACTTACTAAACTATGACTTTTTTTGGTGAAATTCTTCGACTTACTAAACTATGACTTTTTTTGGTGACATTTTTCGACTTACTAAACTATGACTTTTTTTGGTGAAATTCTTCAACTTACTAAACTATGACTTTTTTTGGTGAAATTCTTCGACTTCCTAAACTATGACTTTTTTTGGTGAAATTCTTCGACTTCCTAAACTATGACTTTTTGCAATGAAATTCTTCGATTTACTAAACCATGACTTTTTTTGGTGAAATTCTTTGACTTACTAAACCATGACTTTTTTTGGTGAAATTCTTCGACTTACTAAACTATGCCTTTTTTTGGTGAAATTTCTCAAAATACTATACAATGACTTTTTTTGGTGAAATTCTTCGACTTACTAAACTATGACTTTTTTTGGTGACATTTTTCGACTTACTAAACTATGACTTTTTTTGGTGACATTTTTCGACTTACTAAACTATGACTTTTTTTGGTGAAATTCTTCAATTTACTAAACTATGACTTTTTTTGGTGAAATTCTTCGACTTCCTAAACTATGACTTTTTTTGGTGAAATTCTTCGACTTCCTAAACTATGACTTTTTGCAATGAAATTCTTCGATTTACTAAACCATGACTTTTTTTGGTGAAATTCTTTGACTTACTAAACCATGACTTTTTTTGGTGAAATTCTTCGACTTACTAAACTATGCCTTTTTTTGGTGAAATTTCTCAAAATACTATACAATGACTTTTTTTGGTGAAATTCTTCGATTTACTAAACTATGACTTTTTTTGTAATGAAATTCTTCGACTTACTAAACTATGACTTTTTTTGTAATGAAATTCTTTGACTTACTAAACTATGCCTTTTTTTGGTGAAATTTCTCAACATACTATACAATGACTTTTTTTGGTGAAATTCTTCGATTTACTAAACTATGACTTTTTTTGTAATGAAATTCTTCGACTTACTAAACTATGACTTTTTTTGGTGAAATTTTTCGACTTTCTAAACTATGACTTTTTTTGGTGAAATTCTTCGACTTACTTTGACTTTTTTTGGTGAAATTCTTCGACTTACTAAACTATGACTTTTTTTGGTGAAATTCTTCGACATACTATACTATGACTTTTTTTGGTGAAATTCTTCGACTTCCTAAACTATGACTTTTTTTGGTGAAATTCTTCGACTTCCTAAACTATGACTTTTTGCAATGAAATTCTTCGATTTACTAAACTATGACTTTTTTTGTAATGAAATTCTTCGACTTACTAAACCATTACTTTTTTTGGCGAAATTCTTTGACTTCCTAAACTATGACTATTTTTGGTGAAATTCTTCGACTTACTAAACCATGACTTTTTTTGGTGAAATTCTTTGACTTACTAAACCATGACTTTTTTTGGTGAAATTCTTTGACTTACTAAACCATGACTTTTTTTGGTGAAATTCTTCGACTTACTAAACCATTACTTTTTTTGGCGAAATTCTTCGACTTCCTAAACTATGACTATTTTTGGTGAAATTCTTCGACTTACTAAACTATGACTTTTTGTAATGAAATTCTTCGACTTACTAAACTATGACTTTTTTGGTGAAATTTTTCGACTTACTAAGCTATGACTTTTTGTAATGAAAATATTCGACAAACAATATTATGACTTTTTTCTAGTGACATTTTTCGACATGCTATACTATGACTTTTTTTTCTAAACATTTTCGACATACTATGATTTTTTTTGTAATGAAATTCTTCGACTTACTATACTATGACTTTTTTTGGTGAAATTATCCGAAATACTATACTATGACTTTTTTTTCTAAACATTTTCGACTTACTAAACTATGACTTTTTTTGGTGAAATTCTTCGACTTACTAAACCATGACTTTTTTTGGTGAAATTCTTTGACTTACTAAACCATGACTTTTTTTGGTGAAATTCTTCGACTTACTAAACTATGACTTTTTTTGGTGAAATTCTTCAACTTACTAAACCATGACTTTTTTTGGTGAGATTCTTTGACTTACTAAACCATGACTTTTTTTGGTGAAATTCTTCGACTTACTAAACTATGCCTTTTTTTGGTGAAATTTCTCAACATACTATACAATGACTTTTTTTGGTGAAATTCTTCGATTTACTAAACTATGACTTTTTTTGTAATGAAATTCTTCGACTTACTAAACTATGACTTTTTTTGTAATGAAATTCTTCGATTTACTAAACTATGACTTTTTTTGTAATGAAATTCTTCGATTTACTAAACTATGACTTTTTTTGGTGACATTTTTCGACTTACTAAACTATGACTTTTTTTGGTGACATTTTTCGACTTACTAAACTATGACTTTTTTTGGTGAAATTCTTCAACTTACTAAACTATGACTTTTTTTGGTGAAATTCTTCGACTTCCTAAACTATGACTTTTTTTGGTGAAATTCTTCGACTTCCTAAACTATGACTTTTTGCAATGAAATTCTTCGATTTACTAAACTATGACTTTTTTTGTAATGAAATTCTTCGACTTACTATACTATGACTTTTTTTTTAATGAAATTCTTCGACTTACTATACTATGACTTTTTTTTCCATAAAAGTTTTCGACTTACTAAACCATGACTTTTTGCAATGAAATTCTTCGACTTACTATACTATGACTTTTTTTTCCATAAAAGTTTTCGACTTACTAAACCATGACTTTTTGTAATGAAAGTATTCGACACACAATATTGTGACTTTTTTTGGTGAAATTCTTCGACTTACTAATCTATGACTTTTTTTGGTGAAATTCTTCGACTTACTAAACCATTACTTTTTTTGGCGAAATTCTTCGACTTACTAAACTATGACTTTTTTTGGTGAAATTCTTCGACTTACTAAACTATGACTTTTTTTGGTGACATTTTTCGACTTACTAAACTATGACTTTTTTTGGTGAAATTCTTCGACTTACTAAACTATGACTTTTTTTGGTGACATTTTTCGACTTACTAAACTATGACTTTTTTTGGTGAAATTCTTCAACTTACTAAACCATGACTTTTTTTGGTGAAATTCTTCGACTTACTAAACCATTACTTTTTTTGGTGAAATTCTTCGACTTACTAAACTATGACTTTTTGCAATGAAATTCTTCGATTTACTAAACTATGACTTTTTTGTAATGAAATTCTTCGACTTACTAAACTATGACTTTTTTTGGTGAAATTCTTCGACTTACTAAACTATGACTTTTTTTGGTGACATTTTTCGACTTACTAAACTATGACTTTTTTTGGTGAAATTCTTCAACTTACTAAACTATGACTTTTTTTGGTGAAATTCTTCGACTTCCTAAACTATGACTTTTTTTGGTGAAATTCTTCGACTTACTATACTATGACTTTTTTTTCCATAAAAGTTTTCGACTTACTAAACCATGACTTTTTGCAATGAAATTCTTCGATTTACTAAACTATGACTTTTTTGTAATGAAATTCTTCGACTTACTAAACTATGACTTTTTTTGGTGAAATTTTTCGACTTTCTAAACTATGACTTTTTTTGGTGAAATTCTTCGACATACTATATTACGACTTTTTGTAATGAAAGTATTCGACACACAATATTGTGACTTTTTTTGGTGAAATTCTTCGACTTACTAATCTATGACTTTTTTTGGTGAAATTCTTCAACTTACTAAACCATTACTTTTTTTGGCGAAATTCTTCGACTTACTAAACTATGACTTTTTTTGGTGAAATTCTTCGACTTACTAAACTATGACTTTTTTTGGTGACATTTTTCGACTTACTAAACTATGACTTTTTTTGGTGAAATTCTTCGACTTACTAAACTATGACTTTTTTTGGTGACATTTTTCGACTTACTAAACTATGACTTTTTTTGGTGAAATTCTTCAACTTACTAAACTATGACTTTTTTTGGTGAAATTCTTCGACTTCCTAAACTATGACTTTTTGCAATGAAATTCTTCGATTTACTAAACTATGACTTTTTTTGTAATGAAATTCTTCGACTTACTAAACTATGACTTTTTTTGTAATGAAATTCTTCGACTTACTAAACTATGACTTTTTTTGGTGAAATTCTTCGACTTACTAAACTATGACTTTTTTTGGTGAAATTCTTCGACTTACTAAACCATTACTTTTTTTGGTGAAATTCTTCGACTTACTAAACCATTACTTTTTTTGGTGAAATTCTTCAACTTACTAAACTATGACTTTTTTTGGTGACATTTTTCGACTTACTAAACTATGACTTTTTTTGGTGAAATTCTTCGACTTCCTAAACTATGACTTTTTGCAATGAAATTCTTCGATTTACTAAACTATGACTTTTTTTGTAATGAAATTCTTCGACTTACTAAACTATGACTTTTTTTGGTGAAATTCTTCGACTTACTAAACTATGACTTTTTTTGGTGACATTTTTCGACTTACTAAACTATGACTTTTTTTGGTGACATTTTTCGACTTACTAAACTATGACTTTTTTTGGTGACATTTTTCGACTTACTAAACTATGACTTTTTTTGGTGAAATTCTTCAACTTACTAAACTATGACTTTTTTTGGTGAAATTCTTCGACTTCCTAAACTATGACTTTTTTTGGTGAAATTCTTCGACTTCCTAAACTATGACTTTTTGCAATGAAATTCTTCGATTTACTAAACTATGACTTTTTTTGTAATGAAATTCTTCGACTTACTATACTATGACTTTTTTTTCCATAAAAGTTTTCGACTTACTAAACCATGACTTTTTGCAATGAAATTCTTCGATTTACTAAACTATGACTTTTTTGTAATGAAATTCTTCGACTTACTAAACTATGACTTTTTTTGGTGAAATTTTTCGACTTTCTAAACTATGACTTTTTTTGGTGAAATTCTTCGACATACTATATTACGACTTTTTGTAATGAAAGTATTCGACACACAATATTGTGACTTTTTTTGGTGAAATTCTTCGACTTACTAATCTATGACTTTTTTTGGTGAAATTCTTCGACTTACTAAACCATTACTTTTTTTGGCGAAATTCTTCGACTTACTAAACTATGACTTTTTTTGGTGAAATTCTTCGACTTACTAAACTATGACTTTTTTTGGTGACATTTTTCGACTTACTAAACTATGACTTTTTTTGGTGAAATTCTTCGACTTACTAAACTATGACTTTTTTTGGTGACATTTTTCGACTTACTAAACTATGACTTTTTTTGGTGAAATTCTTCAACTTACTAAACTATGACTTTTTTTGGTGAAATTCTTCGACTTCCTAAACTATGACTTTTTGCAATGAAATTCTTCGATTTACTAAACTATGACTTTTTTTGTAATGAAATTCTTCGACTTACTAAACCATTACTTTTTTTGGCGAAATTCTTCGACTTCCTAAACTATGACTATTTTTGGTGAAATTCTTCGACTTACTAAACCATGACTTTTTTTGGTGAAATTCTTTGACTTACTAAACCATGACTTTTTTTGGTGAAATTCTTCGACTTACTAAACCATGACTTTTTTTGGTGAAATTCTTTGACTTACTAAACCATGACTTTTTTTGGTGAAATTTTTCGACTTACTAAGCTATGACTTTTTGTAATGAAAGTATTCGACAAACAATATTATGACTTTTTTTCATGACATTATTCGACATACTAAACTATGACTTTTTTCTAGTGACATTTTTCGACATGCTATACTATGACTTTTTTTTCTAAACATTTTCGACATACTATGATTTTTTTTGTAATGAAATTCTTCGACTTACTAAACCATGACTTTTTTTGGTGAAATTCTTCGACTTACTAAACTATGACTTTTTTTGGTGAAATTCTTCAACTTACTAAACCATGACTTTTTTTGGTGAGATTCTTTGACTTACTAAACCATGACTTTTTTTGGTGAAATTCTTCGACTTACTAAACTATGCCTTTTTTTGGTGAAATTTCTCAACATACTATACAATGACTTTTTTTGGTGAAATTCTTCGATTTACTAAACTATGACTTTTTTTGTAATGAAATTCTTCGACTTACTAAACTATGACTTTTTTTGTAATGAAATTCTTCGATTTACTAAACTATGACTTTTTTTGTAATGAAATTCTTCGATTTACTAAACTATGACTTTTTTTGGTGACATTTTTCGACTTACTAAACTATGACTTTTTTTGGTGACATTTTTCGACTTACTAAACTATGACTTTTTTTGGTGAAATTCTTCAACTTACTAAACTATGACTTTTTTTGGTGAAATTCTTCGACTTCCTAAACTATGACTTTTTTTGGTGAAATTCTTCGACTTCCTAAACTATGACTTTTTGCAATGAAATTCTTCGATTTACTAAACTATGACTTTTTTTGTAATGAAATTCTTCGACTTACTATACTATGACTTTTTTTTTAATGAAATTCTTCGACTTACTATACTATGACTTTTTTTTCCATAAAAGTTTTCGACTTACTAAACCATGACTTTTTGCAATGAAATTCTTCGACTTACTATACTATGACTTTTTTTTCCATAAAAGTTTTCGACTTACTAAACCATGACTTTTTGTAATGAAAGTATTCGACACACAATATTGTGACTTTTTTTGGTGAAATTCTTCGACTTACTAATCTATGACTTTTTTTGGTGAAATTCTTCGACTTACTAAACCATTACTTTTTTTGGCGAAATTCTTCGACTTACTAAACTATGACTTTTTTTGGTGAAATTCTTCGACTTACTAAACTATGACTTTTTTTGGTGACATTTTTCGACTTACTAAACTATGACTTTTTTTGGTGAAATTCTTCGACTTACTAAACTATGACTTTTTTTGGTGACATTTTTCGACTTACTAAACTATGACTTTTTTTGGTGAAATTCTTCAACTTACTAAACCATGACTTTTTTTGGTGAAATTCTTCGACTTACTAAACCATTACTTTTTTTGGTGAAATTCTTCGACTTACTAAACTATGACTTTTTGCAATGAAATTCTTCGATTTACTAAACTATGACTTTTTTGTAATGAAATTCTTCGACTTACTAAACTATGACTTTTTTTGGTGAAATTCTTCGACTTACTAAACTATGACTTTTTTTGGTGACATTTTTCGACTTACTAAACTATGACTTTTTTTGGTGAAATTCTTCAACTTACTAAACTATGACTTTTTTTGGTGAAATTCTTCGACTTCCTAAACTATGACTTTTTTTGGTGAAATTCTTCGACTTCCTAAACTATGACTTTTTGCAATGAAATTCTTCGATTTACTAAACTATGACTTTTTTTGTAATGAAATTCTTCGACTTACTATACTATGACTTTTTTTTCCATAAAAGTTTTCGACTTACTAAACCATGACTTTTTGCAATGAAATTCTTCGATTTACTAAACTATGACTTTTTTGTAATGAAATTCTTCGACTTACTAAACTATGACTTTTTTTGGTGAAATTTTTCGACTTTCTAAACTATGACTTTTTTTGGTGAAATTCTTCGACATACTATATTACGACTTTTTGTAATGAAAGTATTCGACACACAATATTGTGACTTTTTTTGGTGAAATTCTTCGACTTACTAATCTATGACTTTTTTTGGTGAAATTCTTCAACTTACTAAACCATTACTTTTTTTGGCGAAATTCTTCGACTTACTAAACTATGACTTTTTTTGGTGAAATTCTTCGACTTACTAAACTATGACTTTTTTTGGTGACATTTTTCGACTTACTAAACTATGACTTTTTTTGGTGAAATTCTTCGACTTACTAAACTATGACTTTTTTTGGTGACATTTTTCGACTTACTAAACTATGACTTTTTTTGGTGAAATTCTTCAACTTACTAAACTATGACTTTTTTTGGTGAAATTCTTCGACTTCCTAAACTATGACTTTTTGCAATGAAATTCTTCGATTTACTAAACTATGACTTTTTTTGTAATGAAATTCTTCGACTTACTAAACTATGACTTTTTTTGTAATGAAATTCTTCGACTTACTAAACTATGACTTTTTTTGGTGAAATTCTTCGACTTACTAAACTATGACTTTTTTTGGTGAAATTCTTCGACTTACTAAACCATTACTTTTTTTGGTGAAATTCTTCGACTTACTAAACCATTACTTTTTTTGGTGAAATTCTTCAACTTACTAAACTATGACTTTTTTTGGTGACATTTTTCGACTTACTAAACTATGACTTTTTTTGGTGAAATTCTTCGACTTCCTAAACTATGACTTTTTGCAATGAAATTCTTCGATTTACTAAACTATGACTTTTTTTGTAATGAAATTCTTCGACTTACTAAACTATGACTGTTTTTGGTGAAATTCTTCGACTTACTAAACTATGACTTTTTTTGGTGACATTTTTCGACTTACTAAACTATGACTTTTTTTGGTGACATTTTTCGACTTACTAAACTATGACTTTTTTTGGTGACATTTTTCGACTTACTAAACTATGACTTTTTTTGGTGAAATTCTTCAACTTACTAAACTATGACTTTTTTTGGTGAAATTCTTCGACTTCCTAAACTATGACTTTTTTTGGTGAAATTCTTCGACTTCCTAAACTATGACTTTTTGCAATGAAATTCTTCGATTTACTAAACTATGACTTTTTTTGTAATGAAATTCTTCGACTTACTATACTATGACTTTTTTTTCCATAAAAGTTTTCGACTTACTAAACCATGACTTTTTGCAATGAAATTCTTCGATTTACTAAACTATGACTTTTTTGTAATGAAATTCTTCGACTTACTAAACTATGACTTTTTTTGGTGAAATTTTTCGACTTTCTAAACTATGACTTTTTTTGGTGAAATTCTTCGACATACTATATTACGACTTTTTGTAATGAAAGTATTCGACACACAATATTGTGACTTTTTTTGGTGAAATTCTTCGACTTACTAATCTATGACTTTTTTTGGTGAAATTCTTCGACTTACTAAACCATTACTTTTTTTGGCGAAATTCTTCGACTTACTAAACTATGACTTTTTTTGGTGAAATTCTTCGACTTACTAAACTATGACTTTTTTTGGTGACATTTTTCGACTTACTAAACTATGACTTTTTTTGGTGAAATTCTTCGACTTACTAAACTATGACTTTTTTTGGTGACATTTTTCGACTTACTAAACTATGACTTTTTTTGGTGAAATTCTTCAACTTACTAAACTATGACTTTTTTTGGTGAAATTCTTCGACTTCCTAAACTATGACTTTTTGCAATGAAATTCTTCGATTTACTAAACTATGACTTTTTTTGTAATGAAATTCTTCGACTTACTAAACCATTACTTTTTTTGGCGAAATTCTTCGACTTCCTAAACTATGACTTTTTTTGGTGAAATTCTTTGACTTACTAAACCATGACTTTTTTTGGTGAAATTCTTCGACTTACTAAACCATGACTTTTTTTGGTGAAATTCTTTGACTTACTAAACCATGACTTTTTTTGGTGAAATTTTTCGACTTACTAAGCTATGACTTTTTGTAATGAAAGTATTCGACAAACAATATTATGACTTTTTTTCATGACATTATTCGACATACTAAACTATGACTTTTTTCTAGTGACATTTTTCGACATGCTATACTATGACTTTTTTTTCTAAACATTTTCGACATACTATGATTTTTTTTGTAATGAAATTCTTCGACTTACTAAACTATGACTTTTTTTGTAATGAAATTCTTTGACTTACTAAACCATGACTTTTTTTGGTGAAATTCTTCGACTTACTAAACTATGCCTTTTTTTGGTGAAATTTCTCAACATACTATACAATGACTTTTTTTGGTGAAATTCTTCGATTTACTAAACTATGACTTTTTTTGTAATGAAATTCTTCGACTTACTAAACTATGACTTTTTTTGTAATGAAATTCTTTGACTTACTAAACTATGCCTTTTTTTGGTGAAATTTCTCAAGATACTATACAATGACTTTTTTTGGTGAAATTCTTCGATTTACTAAACTATGACTTTTTTTGTAATGAAATTCTTCGACTTACTAAACTATGACTTTTTTTGGTGAAATTTTTCGACTTTCTAAACTATGACTTTTTTTGGTGAAATTCTTTGACTTACTAAACCATGACTTTTTTTGGTGAAATTCTTCGACTTACTAAACTATGCCTTTTTTTGGTGAAATTTCTCAACATACTATACAATGACTTTTTTTGGTGAAATTCTTCGATTTACTAAACTATGACTTTTTTTGTAATGAAATTCTTCGACTTACTAAACTATGACTTTTTTTGGTGAAATTTTTCGACTTTCTAAACTATGACTTTTTTTGGTGAAATTCTTCGACTTACTTTGACTTTTTTTGGTGAAATTCTTCGACATACTATACTATGACTTTTTTTGGTGAAATTCTTCGACTTACTTTGACTTTTTTTGGTGAAATTCTTCGACTTACTAAACTATGACTTTTTTTGGTGAAATTTTTCGACTTACTAAACCATTACTTTTTTTGGTGAAATTCTTCGACTTACTAAACTATGACTTTTTTTGGTGAAATTCTTCGACTTACTAAACTATGACTTTTTTTGGTGAAATTCTTCGACTTACTTTGACTTTTTTTGGTGAAATTCTTCGACTTACTAAACTATGACTTTTTTTGGTGAAATTCTTCGACATACTATACTATGACTTTTTTTGGTGAAATTCTTCGACTTACTTTGACTTTTTTTGGTGAAATTCTTCGACTTACTAAACCATTACTTTTTTTGGTGAAATTCTTCGACTTACTAAACTATGACTTTTTTTGGTGAAATTCTTCGACATACTATACTATGACACACATATGTATTTTTATACATGTGTGTGTGTGTGTGTGTTACCTGTGGTCTGACGGACAGCGCTGCAGTGAAAGCCTCCACAGCTCTGTTGAAGTCAGAGCCGAGGTTGAAAAGGACCCCGAGTCCAGTCTGCAGGTCTGGATCCACACAGTCCAGATTCAACAGAGCCGCATCCTGGAAGAGAAGCAGGACGTCCTGCAGCTCAGACCTACACACACACACACACACACACACACACACACACACACACACACACCTCCTTTAATGCTACAAGCTAATGCTAAATGTGTTGAAGTCTCTCAACAATCAAGCTCAGTTTAAAAAGTCTGTTACAGCTTTAGCAGAGAAGTCTCCTACAACTCCCAGAGATCTGTCCAATCAGAGAGATTCAGACCACGACGTCAGAGGTTCTGATCTTCGTAAAACTTGCTGGATGAATTCAGAAATTTAAATCAAGCGCTCTGATGTCACAGCTCTGAAGTCACAGATCTGATGTCACAGCTCTGAATTCACAGGTCTGATGTCACAGGTCTGATGTCACAGGTCTGATGTCACAGCTCTGAATATCACACCTCCGAAGTCACAGCTCTGATGTCACAGGTCTGATGTCACACCTCCGAAGTCACAGCTCTGATGTCACAGGTCTGATGTCACAGGTCTGATGTCACAGCTCTGAATATCACAGCTCCGAAGTCACAGCTCTGATGTCACAGGTCTGATGTCACAGCTCTGATGTCACAGCTCTGAAGTCACAGCTCCGAAGTCACAGCTCTGATGTCACAGCTCTGGTGTCACAGGTCTGATGTCACAGCTCTGATGTCACAGCTCCGAAGTCACAGCTCCGAAGTCACAGCTCCGAAGTCACAGCTCCGAAGTCACAGCTCTGAAGTCACAGCTCTGAAGTCACAGCTCCGAAGTCACAGCTCTGATGTCACAGGTCTGATGTCACAGCTCTGATGTCACAGCTCTGAAGTCACAGCTCCGAAGTCACAGCTCTGATGTCGCAGCTCTGGTGTCACAGGTCTGATGTCACAGGTCTGGTGTCACAGGTCTGATGTCACAGCTCTGATGTCACAGGTCTGATGTCACAGGTCTGGTGTCACAGGTCTGATGTCACAGCTCTGATGTCACAGCTCTGGATGGAGTCGTCTCCATAGCGACGGCAGCTGAGACTCATGGGTACTGTAGCATTTAGACCAAACTAAACAACAAACAAACAAACAAACCTGACGTCCCTCAGGTGTTCGTACCTGGCCGGCGTGGAGGTGTGGGGGCCCCTGCGAGGCGTGGCCGGGGAGCCCCGTAGCGGGCTCCTGCGGTCCAGGACCAGGTGTTTGTATCGGGGGTTGTGGCTGATCCAGCGTCGCAGAGCGTCGCAGGCCTCCCGCTGCACGCCGCTGTTGGTGAAGCTGACAGCGAGCGCCATGAGAGCCGGCAGGTTGTTGGGGCGGAGCTCCAGACACCTGCACACAGGTGATACATGTTAGCTTAGCATCAGGTGATACATGCTAGCTTAGCATCAGGTGATACACGTTAGCTTAGCATCAGGTGATACACGTTAGCTTAGCAGCAGGTGATACACGTTAGCTTAGCATCAGGTGATACATGTTAGCTTAGCATCAGGTGATACATGTTAGCTTAGCATCAGGTGATACATGCTAGCTTAGCAGCAGGTGATACACGTTAGCTTAGCATCAGGTGATACATGTTAGCTTAGCATCAGGTGATACATGCTAGCTTAGCAGCAGGTGATACACGTTAGCTTAGCATCAGGTGATACATGTTAGCTTAGCAGCAGGTGATACATGCTAGCTTAGCAGCAGGTGATATACGTTAGCTTAGCATCAGGTGATACATGTTAGCTTAGCATCAGGTGATACATGTTAGCTTAGCAGCAGGTGATACATGTTAGCTTAGCATCAGGTGATACATGTTAGCTTAGCATCAGGTGATACACGTTAGCTTAGCATCAGGTGATACACGTTAGCTTAGCATCAGGTGATACATGTTAGCTTAGCAGCAGGTGATACATGTTAGCTTAGCATCAGGTGATACACGTTAGCTTAGCATCAGGTGATACACGTTAGCTTAGCATCAGGTGATATACGTTAGCTTAGCATCAGGTGATACATGTTAGCTTAGCATCAGGTGATACATGTTAGCTTAGCAGCAGGTGATACATGTTAGCTTAGCATCAGGTGATACATGTTAGCTTAGCATCAGGTGATACATGTTAGCTTAGCATCAGGTGATATACGTTAGCTTAGCAGCAGGAAGACAACAGGAAGTCTGACCTCTGCAGGGACACGATGGCGGCCTGTTCGTTCTCGTTCTCAGCCTGAGTCGTCCCTAACACCTGCCACGCCTGAAAACACAGAAGAAGAGTTTGACTTCCTGCAGTGACATTAAAGCTGCAGTAGGTAACACGTCTTTAGCATCATTGGGCAGACATCCCATAATAACCTTTCAGCATATTGTAATTCAAGTGTTCTGAGAGGAAACTAGACCTCTGCTCCCCCCTCACCTCAGAGTCCTGCGGGTCCTGCAGGATGGCGGCCTCCAGCAGCAGGACGGCGGCGTTCAGGTCTCCCTCCCGAGCTTTCTCCTGACCCTCGGCGAAGGCGCTGGGCCAGTCCCGGTACGGGTTGTTGGTGTTGAAGAAGTAGACCTGTAGAGACAAAACACCATCAGACCACCAGACCACCAGATCACCAGATCACCAGACCATCAGACCACCAGACCACCAGATCACCAGACCATCAGATCACCAGACCATCAGACCATCAGACCACCAGACCACCAGACCACCAGACCACCAGACCACCAGACCATCAGACCACCAGACCACCAGATCACCAGACCATCAGACCATCAGACCACCAGACCACCAGATCACCAGACCATCAGACCACCAGACCACCAGATCACCAGACCATAATATTTAGTACTATAATATTTAATGTTATAATATTTAATGTTTAATGTTATAATATTTAGTATTATAATATTTAATGTTATAATATTTAATATTTAATGTTATAATATTTAGTATTATAATATTTAATGTTATAATATTTAATATTTAATGTTATAATATTTAGTATTATAATATTTAATGTTATAATATTTAATATTTAATGTTATAATATTTAATATTTAATGTTATAATATTTAGTATTATAATATTTAATGTTATAATATTTAATATTTAATGTTATAATATTTAGTATTATAATATTTAATGTTATACCAGGGTTCTTTAAATTGAATCTCTCTTTAAGGTTCATTCAGAACAGATCAAACATGTGAGATTAGTTCCTGATGAACTATTTGAATGGACAGAGAGCTCGACTATATTTACATCAACAGAAGAAGAAATGAGGGGATGAGTAAACCGCTCACGAAGAAGCGGTTTGATAACGTGCCGACATCTGTTGCCGCGGTGATGTAACACCTGAGCGGAGGAGGGATTACTGTTCAGAGGATTAAAACTACAGATTAATGCTGACAAATATCCATCCCAGTCATAATCTGTCATTATTCATAATAACTCCAGTCTACTAACTATAAAAAGACTTCAAGAGAGAGAAATGCATCCTGACATTCTGATTTATTGGGATTGTTTTTAAAGGGACTGTTCGTAAGAATCAGAAATTGGTTGTAAAAGCGACAACTGTGGCCGTTAAGTCAACGAAAGTCAGCGTGCTGTTGCTCGCGCTCGCCCGTGTGCACGCGCTACCTGAATGTGAGCGAGCATCGGTCAAAACGGTGAGGAGACACACGTCAGCTAAAAGCACAATATCAGTTAGCTGACCAGACGAAGGTCTCTCCATGAATCAATGCTGATCCTAGTGTTGGCTTTTCCCGCCTCAGCCTCCCGACCGCGGCCGGAGGGAACGGGGGAGACGCCGGAGTTTTGGTCAGAGACGATAACGTTTCTCTCTGCGGAGCCCCGTCACTTCACAAGACACGGGAAACCTCTGTTGGTCTGGAGGAGCTGCAGCAGTTATTTCTGCACAAACGTCCACTGAACATTCACTAGATATTCTCAGAGCTAAACTAACTCTTCTGCAGTGTGGAGTGAGCAGCATGCACGAGAGAGGTGGAGAGAGAAGGAGAGAGAAGGAGCGTGGTGTGTGAGTGAAGGCAGACAGAGGAGCAGAGGAGCAGAGGAGCAGAGACTCCGGTCCTGGAGACCAAAGCTACGGTCTCCTCCGCGTCCTCCGACCGCGGCCAACACTGTTTAACAGCTTCACTAGATACAACCAAGAGGTTTTGCTGCTTCACTGGAGTTTGTGTTGGAGTCTGAGTCTGAACAGCGGAGACACACGAGAGACCATGAGACACACGAGAGACCAGGAGACACACGAGAGACCACGAGACACACGAGAGACCACGAGACACACGAGAGACCATGAGACACACGAGAGACCATGAGACACACGAGAGACCATGAGACACACGAGAGACCATGAGACACACGAGAGACCATGAGACACACGAGAGACCAGGAGACACACGAGAGACCATGAGACACACGAGAGACCATGAGACACACGAGAGACCATGAGACACACGAGACCACGAGACACACGAGAGACCATGAGACACACGAGAGACCATGAGACACACGAGAGACCAGGAGACACACGAGAGACCATGAGACACACGAGAGACCATGAGACACACGAGAGACCATGAGACACACGAGAGACCAGGAGACACACGAGAGACCATGAGACACACGAGAGACCAGGAGACACACGAGAGACCATGAGACACACGAGAGACCATGAGACACACGAGAGACCATGAGACACACGAGAGACCATGAGACACACGAGAGACCACGAGACACACGAGAGACCACGAGACACACGAGAGACCAGGAGACACACGAGAGACCAGGAGACACACGAGAGACCATGAGACACACGAGAGACCATGAGACACACGAGAGACCATGAGACACACGAGAGACCATGAGACACACGAGAGACCATGAGACACACGAGAGACCATGAGACACACGAGAGACCATGAGACACACGAGAGACCAGGAGACACACGAGAGACCATGAGACACACGAGAGACCAGGAGACACACGAGAGACCATGAGACACACGAGAGACCATGAGACACACGAGAGACCATGAGACACACGAGAGACCAGGAGACACACGAGAGACCATGAGACACCGACCAGCAATGATTTATACCTGGAAGAAGTTACAAACAGGAACTTTAACTGTTTTACCTCTAGACCATGAAGGGAACCAGATGAATCTTACACTTCTAGGGACTTTTACTTTGTAAAATCTCTAAATGAATCCAGTAAGAATGTTTGATTTTCAGCATGTATGTAGTCAGAGATGTCCTGAGGTCAAATATATCAGGATCAGTGTCAGGAAGTCTTGATTACATTGATTATCCAGCAACCCAGAAATCAAAGAATAAAGACATTTCCCTCACAGATTAGTGGGATTTTCTTTTTAATTTATAATGTTTTATCCTTCTGGTGAATATAATCCATCAATCTGATTTCCATAGATGTATTTAGTATCTACAGTTCCCTTTGTTAACACCTTATTTTGAAAAGCGGACGTAGTCCCCCGTGTCTACTTCCTGTAACTTCTCCAAGGTGGTCTCTAGCTCTCCCGTCAGCTCCGTTCTCTTTATCCATCCATGGTCAGCTCCATCGGGGCCGTTTCAATGCAGAGAACACAAATGTCAGTATCTGGGTGCTCTACAGTCGTAGCGTCGGCCCATTTGACCATGGAGACGAGAGCGACGGCCGGCTCCACCACCAGGTTACCGCCATACCATAAAGTTACCTCCATACCATAATGTTACCACCATACCATAACGTTACCTCCATACCATAACGTTACCTCCATACCATAACGTTACCTCCATACCATAACGTTACCTCCATACCATAACGTTACCTCCATACCATAACATTACACCATACCATAACGTTACCACCATACCATAACGTTACCTCCATACCATAACATTACCTCCATACCATAACATTACACCATACCATAACGTTACCACCATACCATAACGTTACCTCCATACCATAACTTTACCTCCATACCATAACATTACACCATACCATAACGTTACCACCATACCATAACGTTACCTCCATACCATAACGTTACCTCCATACCATAAAGTTACCTCCATACCATAACGTTACCTACATACCATAACGTTACCTCCATACCATAACGTTACCACCATACCATAACGTTACCTCCATACCATAACGTTACCACCATACCATAACGTTACCTCCATACCATAACGTTACCTCCATACCATAACGTTACCTCCATACCATAACGTTACCACCATACCATAACGTTACCTCCATACCATAACGTTACCACCATACCATAACGTTACCTCCATACCATAACGTTACCTCCATACCATAACGTTACCTCCATACCATAACATTACACCATACCATAACGTTACCTCCATACCATAATGTTACCACCATACCATAACGTTACCTCCATACCATAACGTTACCTCCATACCATAGCGTTACCTCCATACCATAACGTTACCTCCATACCATAGCGTTACCTCCATACCATAACGTTACCTCCATACCATAGCGTTACCTCCATACCATAACGTTACCTCCACACCATAACGTTACCTCCATACCATAGCGTTACCTCCACACCATAACGTTACCACCATACCATAACGTTACCTCCATACCATAACGTTACCTCCATACCATAACGTTACCTCCATACCATAACGTTACCACCATACCATAACGTTACCTCCATACCATAACGTTACCTCCATACCATAACGTTACCACCATACCATAACGTTACCTCCATACCATAACGTTACCTCCATACCATAACGTTACCACCATACCATAACGTTACCTCCATACCATAACGTTACCACCATACCATAACGTTACCTCCATACCATAACGTTACCACCATACCATAATGTTACCTCCATACCATAACGTTACCTCCATACCATAACGTTACCTCCATACCATAACGTTACCTCCATACCATAACGTTACCACCATACCATAACGTTACCTCCATACCATAACGTTACCTCCATACCATAACGTTACCACCATACCATAACGTTACCTCCATACCATAACGTTACCTCCATACCATAACGTTACCACCATACCATAACGTTACCTCCATACCATAACGTTACCTCCATACCATAACGTTACCACCATACCATAACGTTACCTCCATACCATAACGTTACCACCATACCATAACGTTACCTCCATACCATAACGTTACCTCCATACCATAACGTTACCTCCATACCATAACGTTACCACCATACCATAACGTTACCTCCATACCATAACGTTACCACCATACCATAACGTTACCACCATACCATAACGTTACCTCCATACCATAACGTTACCTCCATACCATAACGTTACCTCCATACCATAACGTTACCTCCATACCATAACGTTACCTCCATACCATAACGTTACCACCATACCATAATGTTACCTCCATACCATAATGTTACCTCCATACCATAACGTTACCTCCATACCATAACGTTACCTCCATACCATAACGTTACCACCATACCATAACGTTACCACCATACCATAATGTTACCTCCATACCATAATGTTACCTCCATACCATAATGTTACCTCCATACCATAACGTTACCTCCACACCATAACGTTACCTCCATACCATAACGTTACCTCCATACCATAACGTTACCTCCATACCATAACGTTACCTCCATACCATAACGTTACCACCATACCATAATGTTACCTCCATACCATAACGTTACCTCCATACCATAATGTTACCTCCATACCATAACGTTACCTCCATACCATAACGTTACCACCATACCATAACGTTACCACCATACCATAATGTTACCTCCATACCATAACGTTACCTCCACACCATAACGTTACCTCCATACCATAACGTTACCTCCATACCATAACGTTACCTCCATACCATAACGTTACCTCCATACCATAACGTTACCTCCATACCATAACGTTACCTCCATACCATAACGTTACCTCCATACCATAACGTTACCACCATACCATAACGTTTCCTGTCCGTGACAGAGTTAGCATGCAGCTTTAGCTCTGCTCTGTCTAGCTCTGCTTTTCCTGTCAATGTGTGAAACCCAAAGTGTTTCCATCCTTTACTGGATGTGTAGTGTTTACCACGCTGGATTTAACGTTTTAGACTCTCTGAGGTTTGTTTTGGTTGACGGATACGGAACGGATATGACGTCACGTTACTCAGACTACCACAATAAAAGCGGTAACCTCTTTCTTCCTCCACAGAGACTCAGATGAAGCAGATAGATCCATTATATTAATATATATCCCCCCCCTCTCACCAGAGAGGTCAGCAGGTTATGAACTCACCTTCTCTACAGGTGAGACGGAGGGCTGGATCGACCCCTGACCCTCAGACTCCTCCAGCCAGTTCCTCCGAGCCAGCTCCTCCCACTCCGCCTGCATCTTATCCCAGAACTCTGTGTCCGACTGAAACACAACACGTCACGTTAGAAACACAGAGCCTAACTGTTGGCTCCTACATTTCCCATAATGCAGTCTGTCTTCCTGGTAAACAGACAGTCCAGTTAGTCTTTAAACTCCACATGAATGAAAGTGAATGTCTGATGTGTTGTTAGTAAGATGCACCCTGGGAGTCGTATTCCTTCACTTATATTCAGGGATGCACCGATACCTTGTACTACTTGTACTCGATCTGAATGAAGTGGTATCGGTGCGTCACTATTTCTATTGTTGTGTCATGTCTTTATGTTACACTATAACTAATAAAACTGATCCTGCTTTAGGAAACATTCAGATTATTAACAGAACAGAACTTTGAAATGTGGCTTTACAGCAGAATGAAAGCAGCAGCCGGAGCTCCACTCCACTGCTGGACCTCACTAAATACAGTAACTATATGTTATCATGGACTCGTATGTAAAACCGCGTCAGTCCGTCAGCGGCGTCCTCGGCGTCTCTGAGGATTAAAACACCTGAACTGTGATGAGGACGAGCTTTTAATCAGACGAGACGCTGCGATTGGTCCACTGAACCGAGCTGACGGGATTGAAGAGCACCAACGCTTCGACACCGGAGTCTGAGATGAACTGCACTTTAAAGGTCACATATTATGCTCATTTCCAGGTTCATAGATGTATTTTAATGTTGCACTAGAACATGTTTACATGCTGCAATGTTCAAAAAACCCTTTATTCTTCTCATACTGCAGCCTGAGTCTGCCTGCCTCAGAGCCTAATTCAGCCTCTGTCTACAGCCTGTCTCCTCCCACTCTGCTCTGATTGGTCAGCGTTTTCTGTCAATCAAACGTCCTCAACAACAGCGTCACTATCTCCCCCTCCCTCCCGGAGAAGCTCTGGAGAGATAGCAGCTAGAATAAAGTTTATAAACCACTTTAAAGTTTATAAACCAGAAACTTCACCCAGCGCACGTTACCGGAGGAATCTGATCAGAAATCGGCGACACATGATGAACATCTGCGGTCCAGATTCCAGGTTTTCCTGACGGGTTCTCTCAGGTAAATAATGCTGTTTATATCTCTGTTAGTTAGCTCAGTGTTTACCTCATGCATCAACTCTGTAAACCGTAAACATACACTCTGTTTTACGTCTGTCTTTACAGATCCATCTGTGAGAAATGACCGACAGAATCATCCCAGAGGAGAGCAGACAGCTGAGAGCAGACAGCTGAGAGCAGACAGCTGTGAGCAGACAGCTGAGAGCAGATAGCTGAGAGCAGACAGCTGAGAGCAGACAGCTGAGAGCAGACAGCTGAAAGCAGACAGCTGAGAGCAGACAGCTGTGAGCAGACAGCTGTGAGCAGATAGCTGAGAGCAGATAGCTGAGAGCAGACAGCTGAGAGCAGACGGCTGAGAGCAGATGGCTGAGAGCAGACAGCTGAGAGCAGACAGCTGAGAGCAGACAGCTGAGAGCAGACAGCTGAGAGCAGACAGCTGAGAGCAGACAGCTGTGAGCAGACAGCTGAGAGCAGACAGCTGAGAGCAGACAGCTGAGAGCAGACAGCTGAAAGCAGATAGCTGAGAGCAGATAGCTGAGAGCAGATAGCTGAGAGCAGATAGCTGAGAGCAGACAGCTGAGAGCAGACAGCTGAGAGCAGATGGCTCTGTTTACATGGAGATACAGAGCTAACCCGGTAGCATGTAGCTAACCCGTTAGCATGTATGCAAACGGGTTAGCTACATGCTACCGCTATGACACGGTGTGTAAACACAGCGACCATCAGGGTGGAAAATAGAAGATGTGAAACAGTAGTCAGTTCATTATTTCTGCTAAAAGATAAATGTATGGAAGATCAGAGTAATGGTATATTATTTACAGTAGTAGCTGTCTCTGTGTTACCATGACTACAGACCACCGGAGCTTAGCTTACTGTAGTTTACCGGAGCTGAAGACTTTCTCCTGTAACATGTTAACATAACTAACTAACAGGTGAGATGATTACAAATGCTGTGAATAATTAATATTGTCATCTGTCAACTCAAATAAAGTTTGACTGTGAAACAGAAATGTGTTGTGTTGCTTACAAGTCACTATTTACTACCTGTATTCTTCTACATGCATGACATCAAATATATATAATATATAAATATCATCTGTTTAAACAGTGTAATTACATAAAGCCTTTGTGAAAGAACATGTTATATTTAGATGATGGGAGTACATGAAGACGGTTCTGCTGGTTCTTGGAGACTAACAGGAGCTACTTTGCTCAAGTTCGGTTGAGGAGGAGAGACAGTGACGCGCTGTGGGGCGGGGTCAGCTACTGAAGGTTCTCTCTGGTTCGACCAGGAAACCCTTATATGGCTTGCATTTCTCAAACGACGTCAGAAGAGAAGGAAAAGCTGCGCAGCGATTTTCAACACCCATTTCCGGACAAACGGAGGAGGAGAAAAAGAGAGAGGATGGTCTGTTATGATACTATGGTGACTTGTAGACACACTGGGGACAAATATTGATGTTTAAAAGACATGGAAAAGTGCATTTTGCATAATAGGTGACCTTTAATCACCGAGTCTGGTGGAGTCCACGCCGCCACCAGTCAGGGGGGGGACCTACTCAATATCAGGCAGGTGGTCATCATGTTATGGCTGATCCGTGTATATAGATATACAGTATATACATACTGTATATTTATATACAGTATGTACTGTATATATACTAGGGATGCACAGATACCACTTTGTTTCAGACCGAGATCCGAGGTGGATCGCAGCCACAGCTTTACAGCGCTCCCCGCCCGGACCTCGCCGCACCGTGACGGGGCTCCCTGCTCCCGGTACACCGTCGACCCCCAGGGTGGGGCTCGGCCCACGTAAAGGCGTCAGGGGTCTGCGGTGATGTCAGCAGCCCACCCGACCCGTCTTGAAACACGGACCAAGGAGTCTAACGCACGTTTGAGTCAGAGGGTGCAAGCAGAACCCCGTGGTGCAATGAAAGTGAGGGCCGGCGTGCGCCGGCTGAGGTGGCATCCCGGCCCAGCGGGGAAATATATATATATACATATATATACAGTATTTATATATATATATATACTGTATATATATATGTTTACTACATATATATTCTTTTCTTCAGTGTCCGATATGAGAACTGATGCTGAGTCTGCAGCTTCCTGCTGACCTGAGAGCAGCGTTATTAATCTGAATGTTGCTGAATCAGAGTTCTCAGATAACAGGAAGTACAGATCTGTGATCAGCTACACGATGATATCAGATATCAAATATCTGATCTCTGATATCTGATCTCTGATATTGAACACTGAGCTGCTGTAGAGCGGTCCGTCCTCACGGACGCTGCTGGGAAGAGGAGACTTCTTTAGAACGGGGGGGTTTAGCTGGAGAGTGAAGGACAAACTGAAGTTCATAGTTTCACCAACAACTTTGTCCTGAAGATCAGAGTTTGTGTGTGTGTGTGTGTGTGTGTGTGTGTGTGTGTGTGTGTGTGTGTGTGTGTGTGTGTGTGTGTTCGTACCTCCACAGCAGCCTTCGCTTTGACAAACTCGTCCTCCAGAGACTCGTTTCTGGCCAGAAGGGAACGAGTCCGTCGGCGCTGTCGGGACGCCGCGCTGTCCTGAAGACACACAGAGGACAGCCAGCAGCCGTCAGTGAGACAGTAGAGACAGTAGAGACAGTGAGACACTAGAGACAGAAGAGACAGTAGAGACACTAGAGACAGTAGAGACAGTAGAGACAGTAGAGACAGTGAGACACTAGAGACAGAAGAGACAGTAGAGACACTAGAGACAGTAGAGACAGTAGAGACAGTAGAGACACTAGAGACAGTAGAGACAGTGAGACACTAGAGACAGAAGAGACAGTAGAGACACTAGAGACAGTAGAGACAGTAGAGACAGTAGAGACAGTGAGACACTAGAGACAGTAGAGACAGTGAGACAGTAGAGACAGTAGAGACAGTGAGACACTAGAGACAGTAGAGACAGTGAGACAGTAGAGACAGTAGAGACAGTGAGACAGAGACAGTAGAGACAGTGAGACACTAGAGACAGTAGAGACAGAAGAGACAGTGAGACAGTAGAGACAGTGAGACAGTGAGACAGTAGAGACAGTGAGACAGTAGAGACAGTAGAGACAGTGAGACACTAGAGACAGTAGAGACAGTGAGACAGTAGAGACAGTAGAGACAGTGAGACAGAGACAGTAGAGACAGTGAGACACTAGAGACAGTAGAGACAGAAGAGACAGTGAGACAGTAGAGACAGTGAGACAGTGAGACAGTAGAGACAGTAAAGACAGTAGAGACAGTAGAGACTAAACAACAGACACCAGGGAACGTCCTATTATCCCACGCTCCCTGAACTACTCACTGGATCTGGTCCAGGTTGTTTAGTTTCTCTTCACAGCTTCAGTTCTACCCGGAGTAGAACCAGTCGAATACTGAAGTACTACAGTAGAAGTATCAGCAGCACTACTCACCTGTGTTGAAGATATGAAGTCGAGATCATCGAAGCTGTGGATGTCGAAGGAGTTCTTGGTTAGAGGATCCGTTTTAAACTCTGCAGACCTGAAGGAACAAAATACAGAACCAGATGTTAGCATTAGCGCCGCGTTAGAGCCGCGTTAGAGCCGCGTTAGCGCCGCGTTAGAGCCGCGTCAGCGCCGCGTCAGCGCCGCGTCAGAGCCGCGTCAGAGCCGCGTCAGAGCCGCGTCAGCGCCGCGTCAGCGCCGCGTTAGCGCCGCGTTAGCGCCGCGTTAAGCCCGGGACACACATGGAACGTCAAGAGCACGTGGCGGCTGCGTGGCGTGGTGGCTGCGTGATAGACGCGTCGGGTGTTCACACCAGCTGCGTGTCAGCTGTGTTCCTGCTGCTGCTGTCAGCTCTTTCTTTCTACATAGAGTTTGCCTTTTAATGTCCATTTCATTTCATTATAAATATCATTTATATTTATTTTAGACGGAGAAGGGTTCAGAAGCGTGTGGTAATTTGTAAATAATAGTATTAATCCACCATTAAAACCCCGTACTATATTCATTCATGGAGCTCTCCAAGTCACTGCATGTTCTACAGCACTGACCGGCACATATTTCAGAATAAAAGCCTTGTGTTAACAAATGAAGGAATTCTGTCCACAGAAGAAACGCTTGAGGGCTTTTATTTTGAAATGAAAGCAGGAAGTGTTGATTTAAAAATTAGTCTTTTTTTCATTTCCGTAACAGATTCTACAGATAGACCTCGAAACTGTATTAATCTTTCTGATATGATGTTAATATACAGTCAATAGATCGGCAGCCATATTCACCAGAGCAGTTCACTGGAGGAGTGGTGGGAGGTGCATCTCTTCTCGTGTCTCCTCCTGCGTCCTCCGTCCTCCACGTCCAGGTTCACCTCGTCCCATTTGTCCAGAGGAGAGGACAGACTGACTGTGAACACATCAGAGATCAGCGCTAACACGACATCACTGACATGAACCAGAACTACAGAGATAAGACAGGAAACCTGGAATCACTGAAACCACTCAGAGGTTTGACCTGGATCCTGAACCTGTGATCACATGAGACAGGAAGTGCTCATCACATTAAAAGCTCAGATTAAATCAGCCTCCGCTGGCTGAGATCAGAGCTTTTAACTAAATGAACCAACAGCAGCCCCCCCCACTGGGAGCTTCAGCTTCAGCCTTTAGTCCACCTGACTTCCTGTTCCTGTGTGCTGGTTCAGTCTTCAGTACCTGAGTCCAGAGAGATCCTCTCAGGTGTTCTGGGGCTGTCCGGCAGGTGTTCCACCTCCACCTGGATCAGCTCCGTCTCATCAGGTCTCGTCCGGCGCCGAGGGCTCCTCGAGCTGCCCTTCCTCCTCAGAGGACTCCTCCTCTGGTCCTTGTTACTGCCGCCGCCGCCGCCACCACTACTCACACCGCCGCTGCCGCTGCTACCACCACCACCACTACTCACGCCGCCGCCGCCGTCGTCCCCCGGCTCACTGAGGTCCACCAGGTCCAGAGCTGTGGACAGAACTGCAGGAGGACAGGACGGAGGTTAATGTCTGATAACTGTCTCGTGTTGCGTTCACACCAAGAGAGAAGCAAATCTTCGCCTCGCTTTACTCGCACGAGGTGGACCGCCGGTATCATCTGTGTTCATTCACTCTAACCCAGGGGTCAGGGGTCAGGGGTCAGCAACCTTTACTATCTAAAGAGACATTTTAGGCAACAAAAAAAAAAAAAATCTGTCTGGAGCCGCAAAACATGTGATCACTGTGATGAAGGTATCAGTTTATAGTCTCAGTATATAGTTTATAAGTCTAATACAGTGAGGGCCAAAGAGACAATGTACTACGGAGTATTAGGGCCACACTGAGGGAAACAACATCTGAGATTTACACAATAAAGTCAGAATATTACCAGAATAAAAGTCGTAATATAATGAATTAAAGTCATAACTTTACGAGAATAAAGGTGTAATATTACGAGAATAAAGTCATAACTTAACGAGAAAAAGTCGTAACATTACGAGAATAAAGTCATAACTTAACGAGAATAAATTCGTAACACTACGAGAATAAAGTCATAACTTTACAAGAATAAAGTCGTAATATTACGAGAATAAAGTCAGAACTTTACGAGAATAAAGTCGTAATATTACGAAAATAAAGTCATAACTTAACGAGAATAAAGTCGTAATATAATGAGAATAAAGTCATAACTTAACGAGAAAAAGTTGTAACATTACGAGAATAAAGTCATAACTTTACAAGAATAAAGTCGTAATATTTCGAGAATAAAGTCGTAATATTACGAGAAAAAAAGTCGTAATATAATGAATTAAAGTCATAACTTTACGAGAATAAAGGTGTAATATTACGAGAATAAAGTCATAACTTAACGAGAATAAATTCGTAACACTACGAGAATAAAGTCATAACTTTACAAGAATAAAGTCGTAATATTACGAGAATAAAGTCAGAACTTTACGAGAATAAAGTCGTAATATTACGAAAATAAAGTCAGAACTTTACGAGAATAAAGTCGTAATATAATGAGAATAAAGTCATAACTTTACGAGAATAAAGTCGTAACATTACGAGAATAAAGTCATAACTTTACGAGAATAAAGTCGTAATATTCCGAGAATAAAGTCAGAACTTAACGAGAAAAAGTCATAACTTTACGAGAATAAAGTCATAACTTTACAAGAATAAAGTCGTAATATTACGAGCATAAAGTCAGAACTTTACGAGAATAAAGTCGTAATATTACGAGAATAAAGTCATAACTTTACGAGAATAAAGTCGTAATATTACGAGAATAAAGTCATAACATTACGAGAATAAAGTCGTAATATTACGAGAATAAAGTCGTAATATTACGAAAATAAAGTCAGAACTTTACGAGAATAAAGTCGTAATATAATGAGAATAAAGTCATAACTTTACGAGAATAAAGTCGTAATATTACGAGCATAAAGTCAGAACTTTACGAGAATAAAGTCGTAATATTACGAGAATAAAGTCATAACTTTACGAGAATAAAGTCGTAATATTACGAGAATAAAGTCGTAACATTACGAGAATAAAGTCGTAACTTAACAAGAAAAAGTCGTAACTTTACGAGAAAAAATTACTACTTTAAAATATTCTGACTTTATTCTCTAAATCTCAGATTATTTTTTCCTCAATGTGGCCCTAATACTCCGTCGTACCTATTTAAATGTGATTAGATGTCTTTGAGCTCTATAATCAATAACTCCTGAATATTAGACTCCATGTTCATCTGAAGGAACAGAGATATGTTATTGTCTGTATGAACTCAGTGACCTTTAAAGGTCATCATCAAACCCTGAAACACGACCTCACAGTTTGATCTCCAGCTGGACCAGAACACATGAAACCACAGCTGCTGTCGTTTAGTCTTCTAGTCTTCTAGTCGTTCAGTCTTCTAGTCTTTCAGGCTTCTAGTCTTCTAGTCGTTCAGTCTTCTAGTCTTTCAGTCTTTTAGTCGTTCAGTCTTCTAGTCTTTCAGGCTTCTAGTCTTCTAGTTGTTTAGTCGTTCAGTCTTCTAGTCGTTTAGTCTTCTAGTCTTTCAGGCTTCTAGTCTTCCAGTCTTTCAGTCTTCTAGTCTTTCAGTCTTCTAGTCTTCTAGTCTTCTAATCTTTCAGTCTTCTAGTCTTCTAGTCTTTCAGTCTTCTAGTCTTTCAGTCTTCTAGTCGTTTAGTCTTCTAGTCTTTCAGTCTTCTAGTCGTTTAGTCGTTTAGATGTTTAGACGCTTAGTCGTTTAGTCTTCTAGTCTTTCAGTCTTTCAGTCTTCTAGTCATTTAGTCGTTTAGATGTTTAGACGTTTAGTCGTTTAGTCTTCTAGTCTTTCATTCCTCTAGTCTTCTAGTCTTTCATTCTTCTAGTCTTGTAGTCTTTCAGTCTTCTAGTCTTTCAGTCTTCTAGTCGTTTAGTCTTCTAGTCTTTCAGTCTTTCAGTCTTCTAGTCGTTTAGTCGTTTAGATGTTTAGACGCTTAGTCGTTTAGTCTTCTAGTCTTTCATTCCTCTAGTCTTCTAGTCTTTCATTCTTCTAGTCTTCTAGTCTTTCAGTCTTCTAGTCTTTCAGTCTTCTAGTCGTTTAGTCTTCTAGTCTTTCAGTCTTTCAGTCTTCTAGTCGTTTAGTCGTTTAGATGTTTAGACGCTTAGTCGTTTAGTCTTCTAGTCTTTCAGTCTTTCAGTCTTCTAGTCGTTTAGTCGTTTAGATGTTTAGACGTTTAGTCGTTTAGTCTTCTAGTCTTTCATTCCTCTAGTCTTCTAGTCTTTCAGTCTTCTGGTCGTTTAGTCTTCTAGTCTTTCAGTCTTCTAGTCGTTTAGTCGTTTAGTCTTCTAGTCTTTCATTCCTCTAGTCTTCTAGTCTTTCATTCTTCTAGTCTTGTAGTCTTTCAGTCTTCTGGTCGTTTAGTCTTCTAGTCTTTCAGTCTTCTAGTCGTTTAGTCGTTTAGTCTTCTAGTCTTTCAGTCTTCTAGTCTTCTAGTCTTTCAGTCTTCTAGTCTTCTAGTCTTCTAGTCTTTCAGTCTTCTAGTCTTCTAGTCTTTCAGTCTTCTAGTCTTCTAGTCTTTTAGTCTTCTAGTCTTCTGGTCTGGACAGGAGGACAGGAGGACAGGAGGACAGGAGGACGGAGCAGAAGGGAGGAGGACAGGAGGACAGGAGGACAGGAGGACAGGAGGACGGAGCAGAAGGGAGGAGGACAGGAGGACAGGAGGACGCAGCAGAAGGGAGGAGGACAGAGCAGACAGGAGGAGGACAGGAGGACAGGAGGACGGAGCAGAAGGGAGGAGGACAGGAGGACAGGAGGACAGGAGGACGCAGCAGAAGGGAGGAGGACAGAGCAGACAGGAGGAGGACAGGAGGACAGGAGGACGGAGCAGAAGGGAGGACGGAGCAGAAGGGAGGAGGACAGAGCAGACAGGAGGAGGACAGGAGGACAGGAGGACGGAGCAGAAGGGAGGACGGAGCAGAAGGGAGGAGGACAGAACAGACAGGAGGAGGACAGGAGGACAGAGCAGACAGGAGGAGGACAGGAGGACAGAGCAGAAGGGAGGAGGACAGAGCAGACAGGAGGAGGACAGGAGGACAGAGCAGAAGGGAGGAGGACAGAGCAGACAGGAGGACAGAGCAGAAGGGAGGAGGACAGGAGGACAGAGCAGACAGGAGGACGGAGCAGAAGAGGGGAGATAGAGGGGGAGATAGAGGGGAGATAGAGGGGAGATAGAGGGGAGATAGAGGGGTTGATAGAGGGGTTGATAGAGGGGTTGATAGAGGGGTTGATAGAGGGGGAGATAGAGGGGTTGATAGAGGGGGAGATAGAGGGGAGATAGAGGGGGAGATAGAGGGGAGATAGAGGGGGAGATAGAGGGGGAGATAGAGGGGTTGATAGAGGGGTTGATAGAGGGGGAGATAGAGGGGAGATAGAGGGGTTGATAGAGGGGTTGATAGAGGGGGAGATAGAGGGGTTGATAGAGGGGGAGATAGAGGGGAGATAGAGGGGGAGATAGAGGGGAGATAGAGGGGTTGATAGAGAGGTTGATAGAGGGGTTGATAGAGGGGGAGATAGAGGGGAGATAGAGGGGGAGATAGAGGGGGAGATAGAGGGGTTGATAGAGGGGTTGATAGAGGGGGAGATAGAGGGGTTGATAGAGGGGGAGATAGAGGGGAGATAGAGGGGGAGATAGAGGGGAGATAGAGGGGGAGATAGAGGGGTTGATAGAGGGGTTGATAGAGGGGGAGATAGAGGGGTTGATAGAGGGGAGATAGAGGGGAGATAGAGGGGGAGATAGAGGGGAGATAGAGGGGGAGATAGAGGGGAGATAGAGGGGGATATAGAGGGG